>NW_028326071.1:0-12956 GCF_027475165.1 Benincasa hispida | reverse complement strand
TTGTCGAGCGCAACTTCACTGCAAGACTTTGCGTTGATCGTGCTCGCAAACATTCGCCCGAGAAGGATCACCACAACTTGGTCAGCGCAACATGGTGGGCACATCTGGGTGAAAGGCCAATTAAGAGCGATGGGACAGAGAGCTGATGACAGTCGAATCCAAATTAAGTTGACAGTCGATAACGGTCACAAAGTGCATTCAGCTTTATCAATAACAATCATTCGGCGTGTCAATCAGGAATTAAAGCTATCCCATCTGTACAACCAGGAGAGATAAGCCGCCTTTCACCATGGATGCTCTATAAATACCAAGTGCATTCTTTAGAAAAGGGGTTCACCGTTCACCATTTTTACAACCAGTTGCATTTGTTCATAATTTCCTTTTCATTTTAAGGCGGAGCAAGAGAAGAGTGGTGGCGCTAGAGATCACCTAGGGCAACTCAAGAGAGGACCTTGGGGCGTAAGAGCAGAGAGTAGGCCGACTCTCGCGAGAGCGAGATCATCTTTAGAGCACGAGTAGAAATAGTGTAAACGCCTGGCAGTAAGAAATTTCTACCAGGCTCTTTATTATATTTGCATTGTTATTTGTACTTCATCTTCATATCTATTCAATGGAAGTTCTAATTCTACATCTGCTCACTCTCTTAATACAAATAAGTAGCTAAACTAGTTGAATGGGTTGAGAAGAACTAAGCTAACATGACCTAGGAAGTTCATTGCTTGCGATTGTCTTGTTTTATGTTGTGCAAAATACCCTTTAAAGTTACTCGAGAGAGAGTCTAAAGAAAGAACCTAATGTATCGAGAGAGCTAGGTTAGAATCTGGACTCGAAAGAGCAAGATTAGGCTTGCATAAACAAGAGATAGGGACTTAGAGATAAGCTCTGTTTGTCAACACTGCATCGCATGCACCCTAGGAATAGGTATGATATTATGTGGTCGCATATTTGTGTGGATGTCATTTCGTCATCGCATAAATAAGAATAGTGGTTTATGTGTAAACCGTATAGACTTATCACATATATATCGCATGCATTCTAGTATTAGAAGCCATAGCATTCACGCTGAGAGGTGGTTTACTATTGTATGCATTTTGCATGATCGCAAAGCATGAACGTATTCTAGGGAGTGTTAGCCGAAACCTTTCTCGACCTGTTCACCGCATATTCATCGCATTTCCTGTTTACCAACTCTTTTCAAACTCCGCCGCATTTTTTATTTATCTTTAATCAATGCAATCAACAAACCAAACACTTTATTTATTTATCCGGTTACCGCAAAGTGTTCATCAAAATTACCAACGCAATCTATTTTCACAAGTCCCTATATTCGACCCTGGACTTACCAGGAAACTCAGAGGAATTTACACTTGAATTCCGCTGGGGAAACTTGAGTGTACAACGCAATCCCATCAACGCATATCATCCATCTTTCCACCACATAATTTCGAGCATCAAGTTTTTGGCGCCGTTGCCGGGGACTTCGGCAAAATAGTTTGTTAACGGTAATTTTTTGATTTCTTTGTAGGACTCTCAATCTCTGGTGAATTACGACCCGGAGATTGAGAGGACTTTTAGACGAAGATTGAGAGATCGCCAACAGCAACCACAATCCGATAAAGAAGAGATGGCGGAGCAGCCTGGAGGTGGAGCACCAAATGATAAAAATGTCATGGCGAATCCAATTCTGTTTGCAAACGATCGCAATAGACCCATTAGGGACTATGCATCGCCAAACCTCTACGATTTCTCTTCGGGAATCATGAGGCCTGCCCTTGACGGAAGTAGATTCGAGGTGAAACCGGTGATGTTGCAGATGATTCAGACTGCAGGTCAATTTGGAGGAAGGCGTGGCGAGGATTTGCATGCCCACCTCCGAATTTTTATTGAAATCTGCAATACTTTTGTGTTCCTCAACATCTCTGCTTAAGAAGTTCGACTAACATTATTCCTATTTTCTCTCTATGATCAGGCTAGGAAATGGGCTTATTCGCTCGAACCAGGGAAGATCACATCTTGGGAGCAGGTGGTGGAGAAGTTTATGAAGAAGTATTTTCCACCTACCGAGAACGCAAGACGAAGGAAGCTTATTACTAATTTTGAACAAGACATGGACGAAGTGCTCAACAATGCTTGGGCGAGGTTTAAAAGGTTGGTCCGGGATTGTCCGCATAATGGGTTGCAAGACTACCTTCAAATGGAAATTTTCTGTCATGGTTTGAATCCCGCTTCGCAGACTGCTGCCCATGCGGCAGTCGCTGGTGGTCTGCTTGACAAAAATTACGATGAGGCGAAGAATATCCTGGACTGCATCTCCAAGAACCATGAAGACTGGAGAAAGAGTGACCAGAGATTGAGACTTAAAGATTCTGACGCAAATAACGGTGCCATTGTTTTATTACAAAACCAAATGACCGCAATGATGAATTTGATCCAAGGAATGGTGATCAGCAACCCAACACTGCAAGGTGGGCAAATCAACGCAATAAGTCAAAACACCGCAAGGTGTGCAACTTACAGTGATGGGCATGCGATGGAAGATTGCCCGCAAAATCCACAGTCTGTATATTTTGTAAAGAATAATCCCTTTTCAAACACTTACAACCCCAGGTGGAGAAACCACCCCAATTTTGCCTGGAAGAATCAACAACAAAAGTTTCAATCTGTGGCTAAAAAAGAAGGGCCACCAAGATTCTTCCAATGCAACAACGGTCAATAGAGCAACCAAGCAAGTAGCTCACAACAACCACCGCAATCCTCCTCTCTGGAGAGCCTATTGAAGCAATATATAGAGAAAAACGAGACAGTGCTTCAAAGTCAGGCTACGTCCATCCGCAACCTCAAAGTGCAAATGGGCAAGATTACGAGTGAGCTGAAAAGTAGACCGCAAGGGGCATTGTCAAGTTCAACCGAACTTCCACACAACCCAGTGGGATCAGGTAAGAAGCATTGTCAGATTGTGACATTGCGCAGTGGAAAGACTGTGGAGGGAGAAAAGAAGAAGCAGAGTAGAACAACCTTCATCGCAACTGAGCCTGGGATTGCGGTAATGTAAGAAGAAGAAAGAGAAAATGAAGCAGTAGAACCTGAGGTTGCGTCGACCTCAAAGTCAAATGAAACGGGAACCATGAAAGTTCAGTTACCACCCTTCCCTCAGAGGTTAAGGAAGAAGAAAAACAAAGAGGTACATTACTAACGCTTCTTATCTATGTTAAAGCAATTACATGTTAACATTCCTTTCAGTGAAGCGATTGAGAAAATGACTGCCTTTGCCAAGTTTTTGAAGAACATGGTAACTAAAAAGAGAGGCGTTGAAAAATTTGCCACGGTGGCATTAACACAAAGTTCCAAATCTATTATCCCACCGAATATGAGCGATCCTAGGAGCTTCAACTATTCCTTGCTTCATAGGAGGACTCTATATTGGGCAAGCTTTGTGTGACTTAGAGGCCAACATAAATTTGATGCCGCTGTCAATTTTTAGACAATTAAATGTGGGGCAACTTGTGCCCACATCAGTGACTCTCCAATTCGCTGACAGATCTCTGGTTCATCCAGAAGGTAAGGTGAAAGATGTGCTGATCACGATTGATAAATTTATTTTGCCAGCTGACTTCATCATTTTAGACTACAAGGCCGACAAAGATGTGCCCATCATTTTAGGGCGACCTTTTCTATCAATGGGTCATGCTCAAATTGATGTGCACAAACGTGAAATCACTTTGAGTATAAAAGAACAGAAGCTCAAATTTAATATAATTCGTGCCATGAAATTCCCGGATGAAGAAGACTTGCAAGATTTTGATGATGACCTGAATTTGATTGAAGAAGAAAAGTCTGATGAAGAGTGTGAAGAAGAGGATGCCAACACATCTGTTACTGTTTGCAATGCGATCGTAGCAAAAAAATAAAAAAATAAATAAATAAAGAAGAAGAAATGATCGTAACGCAAGACGTAAAACCAAAAGAAGAACGAAAAACAACGCAACCTTCCCTGATGGAACCACCAACACTTGAATTGAAGACCCTACCAACCCATTTGAAGTATGCATTTTTGGGGCATAATGAGAAGCTGCCAGTAATCATTTCCTCTGCGTTCAACAAAGAACAAGAGAATGCGTTGATGAGCATTCTCAAGAAACATGTGCGAGCAATTGGCTAGACGTTCGCTGACATAAGAGGAATTAGCCCCGCATACTGCATGCACCACATTCGTCTTGAAGACGACCACAAAGCAACGATTGAAAATCAACGCAAACTCAACCCTGTGATGAAAGAGGTCGTCAAGAAGGAGATTATCAAATGGCTAGATGCGGGCATTATCCCATAGCAGATAGCATGTAGGTCAGCCCCGTGCAATGTGTGCCGAAGAAGGGTGGAATGATTGTAGTCCCAAATGAGAACAATGAATTAATACCGCAAAGGACCATCACTAGATGGCGCATATGCATGGACTACCGCAAACTGAATGCGGCCACAAAGAAAGATCACTTCCCTCTACCTTTTATCGATCAAATGCTAGACCGACTAGTAGGGAATGATTTTTACTGCTTCCTGGATGGGTATGCTGGATACAATCAAATCATGATAGCTCCTGAAGATCAAGACAAGACCAGATTCACCTGTCCATATAGGACATTTGCTTTTCGCCGCATGCCATTTGGCCTCTGTAATGCGCCAAGCACGTTCCGAAGGTGCATGATGGCGACATTTTCAGATTATCTCGAGGACTCGGTGGAAATATTTATGGATGACTTCTCCGTTTATGGGAACACTTATGAAGTCTGCCTAGCCAACTTAGAGAAAATTCTGAAGAGATGTGAAGAGACGAATTTGATGCTCAACTGAGAAAAATGTCATTTCATGGTCAAGGAGGGTATAGTGTTGGGACATAAAGTCTCCCAGGATGGCTTGAAGGTGGACAAAGCAAAGATCGATGCAATCGGAAAACTTCCACCTCCAACCAGCGTGAAGGCTGTGTGAAGCTTCTTGGGGAACGCTGGATTTTACAGACGATTCGTCAAGGACTTTTCTAAGATAGCATGACCACTAAGTGCATTGCTAGAGGGTAACAGAAAATTTTAGTTTGACAACAATTGCCTCAACGCATTCAGAATTTTAAAAAATGCATTGATTACCGCACTCGTCTTGATTGCGCCGGAGTGGACATTGCCATTTGAAATCATGTGCGACGCAAGCGGGTATGCGATGGGGGCAGCTTTAGCGCAAAAGAGAAAAATAATTTTGTACCCCATCGCATATGCGAGTAAAACTTTAAACCCTACTCAAACAAATTATACCACCACAGAGAAGGAACTCTTGACTGTGATTTTTACGTTGGAAAAATTTTGGGCATATCTATTGGGAACCAAGGTACTCATCCACACCGATCACTCGACAATCAAATACTTAATGACAAAGAAGGACGCAAAGTCGAGGTTGATCAGATGGGTTCTCCTCCTTCAAGAGTTTGATATCGAAATAATTGACCAGAAGGGGACAGAGAATCAGGTTACGGATCATTTGTCTAGACTGGAAAATCCTGAAGTTGACCGCAATGAGACTGAGGTGAGTGCCGTGTTCCTGGATGAGCAACTATTCCATATAGAAGAATTGCCCTGGTATGCGGACATCATCAATTATTTAGTTTGTGAACAATTCCCTGAAGATTACAATTATCATAAACAGAAGAAGCTCAAGAATGAATGTAGACATTATTATTGGGATGAGCCGAATCTATATAGGAGAGGTGCAGACCAGATTCTTTGGTTATGCGTACCAAATGTTGCTCAACAACGCATATTGTCACAATGCCACGACTCACCATATGGTGAGCACTTTGGAGGGTAGCATACCACAGCCAAAGTTTTCCAAAGTGGATTCTTTTGGCCTACATTATTCAAGGATGCGGCTGACTACGCAAAGAAATGTGATCAGTGCCAACGCACAAGCAACATTTCATGGAAGAATGCAATGCCAATGAACACTATCTTGGAGTTGGAATTATTCGACGTATGGGGGATTGATTTCATGGGACCATTCCCCCCTTCGCATGGTAAACACTATATTTTATTGGCCGTCGATTATGTCTCCAAGTGGGTTGAGGCAATAGCATGCGCCGCAAGTGATGCAGTGATAGACTCCCAGTTCCTGAAGAAAAATATTTTCACTCGATTTGGTACTCCTTGTGCCATCATAAGTGATGAAGGATCCCACTTTATCAATCACAATATCAAGGAGTTGCTGCGCAAGTACAATATTCTCCACAAAGTGGCCACCGCATACCATCCGCAAATGAATGATCAAGCTAAAGTGTCCAATCGAGAAATTAAGTTGATACTTGAGAAGGTAGTAAAGCCTTCACGGAAAGACTGGGCAACAAAGCTTGATGATGCGTTGTGGGCATGTCGGACCGCATTTAAAACACCCATAGGTATGTCCCTCTATGCGCTGGTATTTGGTAAGGCGTGTCATTTGCCTTTGGAGCTGGAGTATAAAGCATTGTGGGTGGTAAAGAAGCTGAATTTTGATTTGAAGAAGGCAGGGGAAACGCGGAAAATGCAACTGGTCGAGCTAAAAGAATGGAGGAACAATGCATATGAAAATGCAAAGATTTATAAAAAGCATACCAAGCACTGGCATGATCAATGCATATGCGGTAAGAACCTCCAAGTCGGGAAAAAAATCTTGCTTTTAAATTCACGTCTGCGACTCTTCCCGGGAAAGCTAAAGTCACGTTGGTCCGGACCGTTTGTAATTCGACAAGTACTTCCGCATGGCGCGGTAGAATTATCAAATGATGACGAAACCAACATATTCAAAGTCAATGGGCAACGAGTAAAGGCATACCATGGAGAAGACTGGCATCACCAAGTCGACTCCGTGGAACTAAAGAACTTTGAATGAAGAAGGAAGTAGGTGGTCCCTGCGTTATCAAATGATCGCAACTTATCAGGGACGCAAGTTTTGGGAAACCTCAATTCTTCAACTCTTTCTTCACTACTTGAAATTTTTACTATCGTTTCAAATCCTGATCTATCCTTATTTTACTGTCACTATCTTTATTATAAAAAGAAATGCGATAACAAGTTTTATTTTGTTTAAAATAATGTGACCCTCTCTTTGTTTTTCTTGCAACGATCGAGGCGCTGGATTGCGGAGATGTTACGCGACAAAGTATTTATCTTACTCCATCACCGCAATCCAAAGAAGAGAGATCATCGAAAAGATGGATGCGTCAATACAATGCGGGCGAAAACTCAAAATTTGTGGGTGTACTCTTCCTTATCTTTATTTCCAATTTTGCGCTATCACATTGCATTTTAGTTTTACAAGTTTTATCACCGCATCCTCTTTAATCACTACAATCATTTGACATAGATAAATTTAGTAGTTTACCGTGTTTTGTTCTTTGCCAAGTATGATTTCAATGATGAAAAATATGCTTCTATTTCTTTCGTATATATTAGAGTCAAGTTAATCTTAAGATAGTCACCTCATGAAATATTTCTAGAAGTTAGGGGTTTGCTAGCTTTCTTTCAAACTCTCTTTACAATGCATTCTATGATCATCGCATGACTTATTTTAATCTTTTGGCAACGAGGACATTGCCGCATTTTAAATTTGGGGGTTGGGTATTTGTTTCCGACCTTGCTATTTTCTATATATAAAAAAAATCAAGAATAACAACTCTACTGTCAACGCAATGGGAAACCCATGTTGATAAGAGTTAAGTTTTGAAAGGCACTTACCTGTAGTTGGATGTCTACATGACACATGTGGGGGCAAGCCAAAACGAAAGTAAGTTACCAGGATCAACGCATAAATAAATGACCGCAACTCCAATTCCAAATCGGTATGAGTTTAGTCTGAGAAAGAGTGCATTGCTCGTAGTTGGATGTCTGCATGACACACGTGGGGGTAAGCCAAAACGAAGGCAAGGCACTTAGATTAGAACAAGGTCAGAAAAATAAAAAATAAAAAAAATAAGCAATGAAGAAATTTTTTTGTGCAAGGATAAAAATCATTTGACACCCCGGTAGAAAATTTTCTTTTTGAAATAAATCATGCGATGTTCCGGAATTTAGTAAAGTCCTTTTGAAAGTTAAGCTTGCAGTCCCTAGGTCCTAGAAATATTTTAAGAAGAAACTTGAATAAGACTTAAGAAAATTCTGATATATAGGATTTGAATGAAGTATCCATGAGAAGTCTAGGAAAAAGAACTTTACGGTTGACTTGGTAAAGGAATCTTTAGCTTATGCTTGAGGACAAGCATTGTTTAACTTGGGGGTGTGATAACAAGTAGAAATGCACGTTATCATAGTGTTAAGTTCTTAAACAATGTTGGATTGCGTTGATGAAATATATTACTTTGCGTCCATTAAGCATCAATTTCGTAAATATTGCGGTCGCATGCATTTAGCGCATTAGAACTATTGATTTTTGTATTTTTGTGCAGAATATGCATTAACACAATGCAAAATTTGCGATCATAGGAATTCATTGGTCGAGCGCAACTTCATCGCAAGGCTTTGCGTTGATCGTGCTCGCAAACATTCGCCCGAGAAGGATTGCCGCAACTTGGTCAGCGCAACATGGTGGGCACATCTGGGTGAAAGGCCAATTAAGAGCGATGGGATAGAAAGTTGATGACAGTTGAATCCAAATTAAGTTGACAGTCGATAATGGTCACAAAGTACATTTAGCTTTATCGGTGATAATTATTCGAGCCGTCAATCAGGAATTAAAGCTGTCCCATCTGTACAACCGGGAGAGAGAAGCTGCCTTTCACCATGGGTGCTCTATAAATACCAAGTGCATTCTTCAGAAGAGGGGTTCACCGTTTTTACAACCAGTTACTTCTATTCATAATTTCCTTTCCATTTTAAGGTGGAGCAAGAGAAGAGTGGTGGCGCCGGAGATCGCTCAGGACAACTCGAGAGGGAACCTTGGGGCATAAGAGTAGAGATCGAGCCGACTCTCACGAGAGCGAGATTATCTTTAGAGCACGAGTAGAAATAGTGTAAATGCCTGGCAGCAAGAAATTGCTACCAGGCTCTTTATTATACTTGCATTGTTATTTGTACTTCATCTTCTTATCTATTCAATGGAAGTTCTATTTCTACATCTGCTCACTCTCTTAATACGCATGAGTAGCTAAACTAGTTGAATGAGTTGAGAAGAACTAAGCTAACATGACCTAGGAAGTTCATTGCTTGCGATTGTCTTGTTTTATGCTGTGCAAAATACCCTTTAGAGTTACTCGAGAGAGCTAGGTTAGAATCTGGACTCGAAAGAGCAAGATTAGGCTTGCATAAACAAGAGGTAGGGACTTAGAGATAAGCTCTGTTTGTCAACACTGCATCGCATGCACCCTAGGAATAGGTATGATATTATGTGGTCACATATTTGTGTGGATGTCATTTTGTCATCGCATAAATAGGAATAGCGGTTTATGTGTAAACCCTGTAGACTTATCGCCTATATATCGCATGCGTTCTAGTATTAGAAGCCGTAGCATTCACACCGAGAGGTGGTTTACTATTGTATGCATGTTGCATGATCGCAAAGTATGAACGCATTCTAGGGAGTATTAGCCGAAACGTTTCTCAACCTGTTCACCGCATATTCATCGCATTTCCTGTTTACCAACTCTTTTCAAACTCTGCCACATTTTTTATTTATCTTTAATCAACGCAATCAACAAACAAAACATTTTATTTATTTATCCGCTTACTGCAAAGTTTTCATCAAAATTACCAATGCAATCTATTTTCACAAGTCCCTGTGTTCGACCCTGTACTTATCAGGAAACTCAGAGGAATTTACACTTGAATTTCGCTGGGGAAACTTGAGTGCACAACGCAATCCCATCAACGCATATCATCCATATTTCCACCACATAATTCTGAGCATCACATGCGATCGCAATTTTCTCAGTTTAACGCTTTTGGACATGATTTTGAATATTTTTACTGTCGCATTCTCTCATTGTTTTACTTATCTGCGCTGTAATAACGTGCATTTCTACCCGTTATCACACGCCCAAATTTAAAACAATGCTGGTTCTCAAGCTTAAACTAAAGATTTTCTTTAGAGAGTTAGTCGCCTTTTCCCTACCTAGATTTCTCGAGGTGCCTTATTCAAAATTTATGAACCAAAATCTTCTTAATTTCTATCTTGGTCTCTTCCTAAGATATTTCTAATACTTAGGGACCCCAAGTTTAACCTTCAAAAATACTTTACTTGTTTCCAGGACATCGCATGATTTATTTCAAAACTTTTTCCAACCGAGGTGTTTCCAGATGATTTTTATCCTTGCGACGTTTAGATATTTTTTTTACCTTGCACTGATCCAAGTGCCTAGCCTTCATTTTGGCTTGCCCCCATGGGGTCATGCGAGCATCCAACTACGAGCAAGGCACTCTTTCTCAGTCTACACTCATGCCCATTTTACTTGGCGGTGGAGTTGCGATCACTTGATTTATGTGTTGATCACGATTCTAACCTTCGTTTTGGCTTGCTCCCATGGGTGTCATGCAGATATCCAACTACGAGTAGGATCCGATCTCAACGTTATGATTTTTTTTCCAAGAATCTCTAAAAGTAGCAAGATTGAGAATAAATACTGGCACCCCCAAATTTATACACAATAATGTCCTCGTTGTTGATAGACTGAAATAGCTCATGCGATGCTCTTAGGAAATTTCATAAAAATCGTTTTTGAAAGAAAGTTGGTGGATCGCTAACTTTTAGAAATGTTTCATGAATTGACTGTCCAAAAATTAAGTTGACTCTAGTACATGTGGTCAGAAATAAAGGCATGAGTTTCATCATTGAAATCATAATTGGTACGGGGAAGAATGTGGTGACTAAATAAAGTAACCAAAATTCCATGATTGCGTCAAACTAAAGAGGATGCGATGATAAAATTAGCAATATTAAAATGAGATGCGAGAGTGCAAAATTTGGAAAAAAAGTAAAAGAAAGATACAACCCCCAAGTTTGTTCTGTTGCTCGCATCATCTGTGATCGCACCATTTTTTGCGGCGGGTTGATTCCTCGATTGCGATGGGCTGAACAAACTGGTCGCATTTTTGATGTTATCGCGTAGCTCCACCACAATCGTTCACTACGATCATTGCTAAAAATCAAGAGGGTAAAAAAAGTATGAAAGACAGAGTTGATAGTTGTAAAGAGTAGTGTTTGTACAAAAAGGTAAAATAAGTTCATGAAATAAAGATATCAAAAGGATACTTCAAAAGAATTTGCGTCCCTGATGAGTTTGTATCGTATATTAGTGTAGGGACTGCTCATTTCTTCTTCAGTCAGGAATTCCTCAGGTCCACGGAGGTTTTCTCGCGATGCAAGTCTCCTCCATGATACATCTTGACTCTTTGCTCGTTGACTTTGAATGCGTTGGTCCCTTCTTCATTGGTTAATTCGACCGCACCATGCGGGAATACTTCTTTGATTATAAATAGTCTGGACCAGCGTGATTTTAATTTTTCAGGAAAAAGTCGTAGCTTAGAGTTGTATAACAGGACCTTCTGTCCAACCTGAAGATTCTTTTCGCATAGTCGTGTGTCATGCCAACGTTTTGCACGTTCCTTGTAGATCTTGGCATTTTCATATGCTTAAATTCTCCATTCGTCTAGCTCAAGCAACTGAAGTTTTCTTGCCTCCCCTGCAGTCTTCAAATCAAAATTGAGCTTCTTCACTGCCCACAGTGCTTTGTGCTCCAATTCCAGTGGTAAGTGAATGCCTTCCCTAACACTAGCGTATATGAGGACATTCCTATAGGTGTTTTATAGGAGGTCCTGTATGCCCACAAGGCATCATCCAGCTCATGGCCCAGTCTTTGCGTGAAAGATTCACCACATTCTCTCAGATCAGTTTGATTTCTCTATTAGACACCTCAGCTTAGCCGTTTATCTGTGCATGATATGCAGTGGCGACCTTATGGTGGATATTGTAATTGAGTAGCAGTTTGTTGATGACGCCATTGACAAAGTGGGAGCCTTCATCACTTGTTACGGCACGTGAGTGCCAAAATGAGTAAAAATGTTTCTTCGCAAGAATTTGGAGACTGTCGTCGCATCGCTTGCGACGCATGATACCGCTTCAACCCACTTGGAGACATAATCGACGACCAACAGAATGTACTTGTGACCATTTGATGGTGGAAATGGTCCCATGAAGTCTATGCCCCATACGTCGAAGAGTTCCAATTCTAATATAATATTCATTGGCATCACATTCTTCTATGAAATGTTTCCCATGCGTTGGCACTTGTCGCATCTCATAGAATAGTATCGTGCATCCTTGAATAAAGTTGGCTAAAAATACCCACTTTGTAACACTTTTGCTGCTGTGCGTTGACCTCCAAAGTGTCCACCATAAGGCGAGTCATGGCATTGGGACAGTATGCAGTATAAGCAGTATCTGGTACACATAGATGCAAGATCTGGTCTGACCCCCTCTTGTAAAGATTCGCCTCGTCCCAATAGTAGGATTTACATTCATGCATAAGCCGCCTCTTTTGGTGGGTTAGTTTTCCGGAAATTGCTCACAGACCAGGTAATTGACAACATCTGCGTACCATGGTAATTCTTCAAGTTTGAACAGCTGCTCATCAGAAAAGGATGTGTTCACCTCCGACTGATTGCGATCTACTTCCGGATTTTCTAATCTTGATAGGTTGTCCATAACCTAGTTCTCCGTCCCCTTGCAGTTAAATATTTCCATGTTGAATACTTGGAGGAGGAGAACCCATCAGATTAACCTCGGCTTTGCATCTTTCTTGGTCATTAAATATTTGATTGCCGAGTGGTCGGTGTGAACTATCACTTTGGATCCCAGCAAGTAAGTTCTAAATTTTTCCAATGCAAAGATCACCGCAAGAAGTTCCTTTTCAGTGGTAGTGTAATTCGTTTGGGCAGGGTTCAATGTTCTACTCG
>NW_028326070.1:0-13096 GCF_027475165.1 Benincasa hispida | reverse complement strand
CACATATAAGGACTACGTCACCAGTAAATTCGATGTCAAATGGGCATATGTGAATTTCATTTATATGGTGATGAATATCAGTGACCACTGAATGGTCCTTGCAATGGACATTAACAGAGGCCACATATTCATGTTCAATTCACTTTAGCCATACATACCAATGACAAAGCTGGTGAATTAGCTAGAGCCATTGACTGTCACAGTACCATTCCTACTTCACTACTGTGACGTGGATCGTTCAAAGCCAGACCTATCCACAACCCGTTGGAAAATCTCGCGACCTATGAACGTCGACATACAACACGGGTCGTTTGATTATGGCATCTTCGCAGTCAAATTACTAAAACACCTAGTGACTGGTGTTGATCCATCCGTAATAACTCAAGAGAAGATGAGCGAATATAGGATGCAGTTAACGTGTCAACTATGGGCAAACACTCCATATTTTTTATGTGTATAGAACATGTATTTTTTATGTATGTAAAAACATTTACTTTTTATGTATAATGGAGCTACTACTCTTTTCATTGTATAATTGAACATGTGTTTTTTATATAAGTTCAAAATTCAAAGTTCAAAGTTCAATATCATAATTTTATCAGAACATGTATAATTGAGCTACTGCTCTTTTCATTGTATCAATGGTATGTAAAACATTATATGGTTCAAGGTTCAAAGTTCAAACATTGAGAGAGCGAGATTTTGAGAGAGAGCGAGATTTTGGGAGAGAGCGAGATTGAGAGAGTATAAAGTTATTGTTTTTTGTTACAAGTATGAAAATTGAGAGAGTATGAAGTTATTGTTTTTTGTTACAAGTATGAACATTGAGAAAGTATGAAGTTATTGTTTTTTGTTACAAGTATGAAGATTGAGAGAGTATGAAGTTATTGTTTTTTGTTACAAGTATGAACATTGAAAAAGTATGAAGTTATTGTTTTTTGTTACAAGTATGAAGATTGAGAGAGTATGAAAATGGAGAGAGTATGAAGATTGAGAGAGTACGAAGATGGAGAGATATGAAGATTGAGAGAGTATGAAGATTGCTATTATAGAAATACTCCAGCTTATTATTGATTTTTGTTTACAAGATGAAAGTATGAAGTATGAAGTATGAAAAGGTATGAAGTATATTACAATGAAGTATGAAAAGGTATGAAGTATATTACAAGTATGAAAAAGTATGAAGTATGTTACAAGTATGAAAACGTATGAAATATGTTACAAGTATGTTACAAGTATGGCGTATAAAAAAATGATAAATGGTATTTATAACAAATGAAATGTTACAAGTTAGTTATAAAGTAAACTAGATGAGGGGTGTTTGTGTCACAGTCTCTGGCATTTTCAGTACATCACACGGTTGTAAGCGGTTCGGTACAATTTTGGTGGTTATGCCCATAATTCCCACACTAACCATATTTCATTTGTCTGCGAAATTCTCCTTTGGATGGTATTCTTCTCACTCTCCGTCGCTCGGCTTGCGGCACAAACTTCGTAGGAAGGATAATCTTTTCTACATATCCAGGAGGTCTCTTCCATTCAAATATGTGGCCAAATGGATTTATAGGCTCCGCATACACAGTCATTAGAAAGTCCACTGTATAAAATTAACTAAAAAGACTATGGATGGGTATATTTCATTCCTTGGCAGCAACAATTGCATGCGAACACGGGATACCAAGTGAGTCGAATTCCTTCGTGTGAAGATTGACAATACCATCCAACCGATTATCTCACATGTGTACCCGCTAACAATCAATAGGCTCAACTAGATATCATCTGCCTTTATCGGCCTCAATTGCCAATTGGGTTTCACAGTAGTCAGAGTGCAATGTCGTTCGAGATGCCCAGTAATTCCTCGTTTCGTAGAACCACGATTGGAGCATTCCTCTAACATGTTCAATCAAGCATACTATGGGCAATAGTCGATACTCTTTAGTTAATGAATTGAAACACTCTGCACTATTGAATGTTATGTTATCATATCTTCGTTCTATTTGGTAAACTCGTGCCCGCCTTTGAACATCGATGTCTTCCAAATATTTCGTGACAGCACCGTCTAGAAAACTATGAAGTTCGTCCCATTTTGCCTAGAACTCTGTCATGCGAAATGCTCTTGTTGCATCTATAAATATTCCAACAACCGTACTATCCTTAAAGTTTGTAACCAGATTTTGTTCTATATACCATGAGCACAATCCATGAAATGCCATGGGAAAAAATGCACGAATAGCATTGTTGATAGATACCATCTGATCAGACACAAACACCAGATTATCAGGTTCTCCAATACTACATTTCAAGTTTAATATAAGTCATTTCCATGATCGATCGATTTCATTGTTCACTATTGCATATGCTAGTGGGTATAATTGATTGTTTCCGTCCATAGAAACTGCAACCAACATGGTGCCTTTGTATTTTCCTTTCAAGTGCGACCCATCAACAATAATACAAGGCCAACAGCTTGAGAAACCTCTAATACAAGGCCCTAATTCCATAAATATATACTTGAAATGCATCTCATCTTCAAATTCAATCTCAAAGACTGTACCCGGATTCTCTATTTTTAACGCTTCTCCATAAGCATGTAGTATGGAGTATGACTATTCTAGAGTACCTCTAGTGAGATTATACACAACTTCCCTTGCACGCCATGCTTTATCATAACTCATGTTCACGCCATAATCTCTCTTCATATCCTCAACAATATGACAAGGTTTATAAATATGTCCTATTCCTGTGAACTTATCTTTAATGAGTTGACCAACAACCGTAGTAGTTGCTTGTCTATGGTCGTGATTCAGAATTCCAATGGAACATGTGTGCGAACTGCAGTACTTTGTGATCTTGAATATATCAGACCCTTCCATTTTGACTGCACGAAAGCTCCATTTACATGTCTCCCTAATACATTTAACAGTAAACAAAGATTTAGTTGATTTCCTGACCTTAAATTCAAAATTTTTGTTGATGGACAGCATAGATAATCTCATTTTCAAGTCATGTTTGCTCAAAAATAGTTGACCAACTTCAACGTTCTCTGTCCCGGATGAAGAGGTACCAGGCATAATCAACTTTGTCCTATGACTTGAAGACACAAATGTGGAACCACTGAAGCTGCTGTAGGACAACGCACATCTCCATGATCACGATCTATTTCATTCAATCCTGCTGGTTGCTCATTCACATCCACTGAAGGACCACAATCTATATAATCGAATGCTAATGGTACAGTGTTGCTAGACAATGGAATATCATCCTCTTCCCGACGAAACTGATATGATTCCTCATATTGTCTGTCCACAGCCGTATCATCATAACTCATATTTCCGAACCCCATTCCAATATTTTCATCCTGATTAGATTTCAACGTTACAGCTATCTGAAGTCTACTAAGCTCTTCTCGTAAAAGAAGGAAGCGAACATCATCCTCATTCCTTATGCATTGTGGAGGGCTTCAAATTCAAGCTTATATTTAACTTTTAGTATAAGATCAAACTCTGAAGAATTGACATTTGTAATCCTGTAAATGCGAGATTTAAATTCTTCATAATTCAATGTATGAGGCACAATGATTCCTGTCAACTATCCCCCAATATACGAACTTTCATTCTCATCCCAATCACCTCCATATCGAATAAGTAGACACTTTTCTGTCATCTTACAAAGCAAGAAAACATTTGTCATTAAGTTGTACAAGCAATTGAAGTGTACTCTTGCTCTCAATCTCACTCTCTCTCTCTTAATCTCGCTCTCTCTCGTAATCTTACTCTCTCGTAACCTCGCTCTCTCTTAATCTTGTTCTCTCTCTTACTCTTGCTCTCTCTCTTACTCTTCCTCTTTCTTACTCTCTCCCAATACAAAATTTCGTAATGCTACCTTTCCAGAAATAACACAGCAAAAATAATTAAACAAACTCAAAATAATGAAACATCTTTCTGAAAAAGTTGTTTCGTTCTGAAAAAACCTCGTCTTGGAAATCCCCGTTTAAAAATTGTCAAATCATTCATACACTGACGAGCAATCACATCAAACCGGGAATTTCAAGTGAGAGCGAGAGTGTTTAATCAGACGAGAACAAGATTTACCTCATGTGGCTAGTGTAAGAGCAATTTACTTAATTTGGTATAGCGATGATATCAATAGAAGGTCAATTGACATTATTTTTTAAAAATGGGTCATTTGACATTTTGGATCCAAAAATTGGATCATCTATACAAATTTTCCAAGTCTTATGGTCTCAATTTCGATCTCCTAGATTGAAGGCGTCCCTATTAGACTAAGAATTAAAAGGGTAATCACAATCTTCAAGAAAATCCTTAAAACTCACCCAAAATTCAAGATTCTGGCGGCCGAACGAAACTGTACAACGATCGACAATGGACAGGACACGACGATAAATCTTAACTGATCAAGTTTGTAGATCACAGCACTTCAAAACATTAATTTTATACCTCATTAATTGAGTATGGATTCAGAATTTGATAACTCCCCTCCATCTCACAAGCTTAATTGACACGCATAGCCTAACAGGCTAAGAAGCAAAGGCAAAACTGAATTTTGCTTGATCGAACGGTCAAACGCCACTACTACAATCCAACGGTGGCAATAATTTTATCCTTTCGAACCTCACGTGGAAACAATCTTCCATCGTCCTTCTTTCGTTTACGGAGAGAGATATCGAGAAAGGTCCATTGAAATGGAAGAAAGTAGCAAAGCCACCGCAATCCGTCAGCTGCAGGACGCGAAGCGCTCATCGGGAAAATCTTACAACCAGATAGCAGAAGAGACTGGCCTCACTAACGTCTATGTCGCTCAACTTCTCCGCCGTCAAGCACACCTTAAGCCTGAGACTGTCCCTAAGTTGAGGTCCGCCTTGCCTCAACTTACGGATGATCATATTCAGGAGATGATGCGGCCGCCGATGAGGTCCTACGATCCTTGTTTGATCCAAGAACCCACAATTTACAGGTGGATTATCGGCTAATTGTTTGTTAGTTTGTTTGTTCGCTTTCCGTTCTCGCTTTTTCTTTGTGTAGTTCGTTCTGGATTCTAATCGCATTGAAATTTCAAAGCCTTTTGGGTACTGATTTTAATTTACTTTCTTAACTAATTGAAACTTGAAGTCCTGGATGCTGTTTGGCTAATCCAGTAATCTTATAGGTTAACAGCTATTGTATTGTTATATTGCTATATTAACAGCCTCTAACTTCGATGAATGCTTAGGCTTGAGTAATCGGTTAATTGAGCTTACTTCCAGTGGATTTGCTCGTCTGTACTGACTTGTGATCACTTCCATGCATATAGATTGAACGAAGCAGTTATGCATTTTGGCGAGAGTATCAAGGAAATTATTAATGAGGAGTTTGGCGATGGAATGTAAGTGATTTGTTTGATTTTTTTTTTTTTTTCTTTTCAACCTGAAATTAATAATAGTTGATTCTTATTTGTATGTCTTGGACTTCATCATTTGCAAGTAAATATTAAAATCTTAAGTTTGATAACAACTTTGTTCTGATAAGGATGTTTATGAATACCTAGTGTTCTGTGTTCTACTATCTGAAACCACATTTCAACAAAACAAATCAATCAGGCTTTGATTTCTAGTTTTTTAACATCTTGCTAGAAAAAAAATTAGTAGCTATAGTTATACTATGAAGAAACAAGCTTGCCTTGAAAAGCAAAATAACTAAAAAATAAAATGGCTTCTTTGATTCCCTCAGAAGGAATTTTCTGGTACTCAATATTTCAATCCTTACCTTGGACATAACAATGAATAAACAAAACAGATTTTATTCCTCCTTCCATGAATTCTCCATCAGGAAAATTAAAGTTGAGAATCAATTACATGGCTAACATTAATAATTCAAGGATTTAAGATAAGACCCTTCAATTCATGCAGGAGCATAAACATTCTGATATAATTAGTTTGAATCAGTTCCAGGTGGTAGCACAGCAAACAAAATTAAGAAATGTAGAGGTCTAGTGAATGTTAGTATATGGAAGTATTGAAACTTGTTTGAAAAATTGAAAGTTACTGAACGATGATATTATAGCTGTGTGTTGCTCATATTAGTTTTCTGCTCAGACTCTGAGGTCTTCAACTGTTCTTTCACTTTGATGATGGAAATTTCGTGGTGTTTATCATATTCATACGAAACTTTTTTTCTCAACTTCTCGCATAAGAAATTACCAGTCAAGACTTTTTGTGATTCCTTTGCTACCATACTCAATGATAAGATTCTTTAACGCTTCACTATATGTTCATAAGCCCAAACACTTCATATCATTGTAAACACCCCTTTGTCCTTCTATTCCATAAACCTCAACCCTCCTTGCAGCCAAGACCAGTGAGCTTTAATTTTTTCCCAGTAGTAGAGATTCTGTTGAAGAAGCTAATGTATAATCATTTCAAGATCTGATTTATGTTTATTAGTATGTCAGCTATAGACTTCTACTGCTCAGTTGACAAGGTCAAGGGTGTTGATGGGAAGGATCGTGTTGTGATAACGTTCGATGGTAAATATTTGCCCTACACTGAGCAGGTTAGTTTTCTTTTCAACATCCATGACCATTACCCTCAATTTTTCATGAATGGAGTAAACAACAGAATGGTATCAAATACCTGGATGTGTTAACATCTCATAGATTCTCATTCTAAATTTACCTATCTTTTTTTTATATGAATCTGTAGAAGGTAGAGCACATGGCTTCCAAATGACCGTCGCAGGAAAGTTAAACGAGATTCTAAAGCTTGCAACACGGTTGCTGTAGGAATCTGCTCTTTTTCCCCTTTGCATAATGATTACTTTACATCTTTCATCTGAAAATCTTGTATGATTAAATGTGAAGCTGCTTGTTTTGTGTATGAAAGCCTTGTATCCATGTTCTTTTGGCTTCCAAGGATTTGTATGTGATCGTGTCATGGCCAAAGTTTGTCCTGGATAATTTTCAGGGCTGTTTGTGCTTAGTAAATGACATGTCTTCTAGTATCTTTATTTACGTTGGCAGCTCTAAATTGATTGTCTATCAAGATATGGACATGAAATTGTCTCTTGTTACCAAGTCAATGAAGTGTCTTTTAATTGTTTAGAAACATTGTTGTTTGCTTCGCTAGTTTTTGCCTACAAATTGTCTCAAGGCGAGCCATGATTTATTGACAACTAATTTTACTATACTTATTTAGGGGCGGGTTGAGGTTTTATAAATATCCCAGAATTAAAGATGCCTGAAATAATAAACCTGTGGTATAAGATTGATGGAAATCTAGAATGACTGTATTTGGTTGTGTCATGAAAATGTTACCAGGATTTTATACGAATAAATTATTTTTGTATTTAATTTGTAAAATTAAAAATTTAATAGATTAGTTGATAAACAATAGATTCAATTCAAAGTTTTGAGAAAAATTAATATATTAATTAAATTATTAATTATAAGTGTTTGTAAAATAAGAAATCTATAATTAAAGTTAATGAGATCAATTTGATGAATTTATATAATTATGATGTATTAATTAATAAAACAACTAATAAATTTTAATTAATCAATGATAAACTAATTATAATTATTAAAAAAATAAATTCATATTGTATTGATCATAATGATCATTGACTAACTGTAAATATAGTTAATTAATTAATGGATAGTTTTATTGTAAAGAATATGTGTATATATAAATTAATTTATTAAACTAAAATAAATGTTTATATATAAATTAATTTATTTATTAGATAGGATTAGTTAAATTCATACACTATAATTCAAAATTTAATATAATTTTATAAAATATAAATTTAATTCGCATATAATAGATAATTTTAATTTTAATTTTAATAATATATAAAATAAAATAATAAATAAATGTATCATAAGAGTTGAAAGAGTGGGAATGAAAAAAAATTACTCTTTTTATGGTAATCATTAATGTGTATAGTGATTATTTCCATACCAAGACTAGAAAACTGGTAGCAAACAAACGATACACATTCCCTTGTTTGGTACAAGTTCTAGTAAACAAAAAAAACGCATCTCCTTGATTGATATAAGTTTTGAAATTTTAGGTATGGAAATACGAGTCTTTCTAAATCCACTCTCTCCCCTTTTAATACATAAATTTATTATTTTATTTTATATTATTAAAATTAATTAATATATGAATATTAAATTTATAATTTAGAGAATTATATTATATGTTGAATTATAATATTTGAATTTAACTACTCTAGATTCATAAATTAATTGATTAATTATTTAATAAACCATAAAGAATCAATCATTAATACTATGAATTCATTAATAGATTATATATGTAGTTATTAATTGTCATTATCATTAATATTTTATGAGATTATTTTTAAATAGTTATAATTAGTTGATCAATTCATTAATCAAAAAATGTTATATTTATTTTTTTAAAGCTGATTTTGATTGTTTTATTAATTAATACATCATATTTATATAAGTTCATCAAATTAGGTAATCAAGTAACTTTAATTATGAATTACTTATTTTACAATTATTTGTAATTAATAATTTAATTATTATAATTGGATAGTTAAATAATTAATTTTGCAAAAAAAATTTGTGTAGTACCTATTTTTATCCGGTCTTATTTAAAATAAATTTAATTATTAATCTAATTTATCTTAATTTTGTTAATTTTAATTTGATGCTTTTTCACCTTTTTTTTTTCGCGCTAATTTTTACCTCTTTTTAAATTTTATTTTATAAGTTTGGTTAAAGTAACCAACACTACAAGAAATAGTAGGTATCATAGCTTTGGTAGATAGCCTTTCAGAAAATAGGTTATGAAATCTCACCAAAAAAAGGCTCTCAATTGTTAAAAATGAAATTTGGGAGGGTTCAAAATTTTGGAACCAACGTGCACAAAGCTCAACAGTACGTACTAAGAGTTTCTTTTTCCCTTCTCATCTTCCCTTTCCTTTCCTTATCTCTTCACACAAAAACCAAACCCCTCTTCCTCTAAAAACCCAAACTTTCATTGTTGAAAACCTGGCCAAGCTCTGTCGCTCCCAAATTTCTTGGTGAAATCGCAGAAGAAGAAGTGCAAAGCAAAGACGACACTCTCGTCATCGCCTTGATTTTCAAGAAACATCGATTCAAATCTCACTAAAGGCAAAGGTCAGTGGCTCTTCTTCTACAATACGATTGATTATGATTTTTTTTGTAACATCCCGAATTTTTGTCGTAATGTAATTTCGATATTTTGTAATATTCGAGATTATTTTTGAATTTGAAAATTTAATTAGATTACTAAAATTTAATTACTAAGTAAGAGGTGTTTCCATTTAATGGTTAAATCAAGGACAAATTTTGGAAATTGGACTTTTCATGACACATAATTTAATTTGAGATTAATATCAGGAATTAATTTCAAATTGAAAGTGGAATGGTTGTTTTTGAGATTTGGGGGAAAGGAATTTAATAAAATGAAATAAAATAGGAAAGAATAAATAAAGTAAATATTTTATTATATTATTTTATTTTATTTTTTCCCTTTTCTTTTATTTTTATTTTTTCTTTTTTATCGAGCTGCCCAACCCACCGCCAGATCCGGTCGAACGCCTCCCTCCCGCCGCCCCTGGAGATCGTTCGTCGCCTTTCGAAGCCACCTTTCTTTCGTGCCAAGCCCTGCTCCGCACGACGCCGCTCGCCGTTCGTGGTGTGCAGCCGCGCCGCCGTGAGTTGCCCAGCCTCGCCAGCTCGCCGTACCTGTCCGGCTCACATAGAGGCTGCTGCCGCGCCGCTGTTCTCGACCGCCTCCACCGATCTGCCTCATACCAAACCAATTAATTTTCGCCAGTCAATCATTGCTGCATTGGTTTTCGTCGGACTTTTAGAGTTAGATAAGATCTATTTTTTGTGGATCGAGGTTCTTGAAGGATTTTGACGCTCATCGGTTACTGAACTGAATGTTGGCTTTTTTTCTTTGAAGGTCCCAAGTAGTCGTTAGTTGGAATTAGAATCTGCTTAATAGGAGATTTTGGAGATTGAAATGTTAGGTGTGTTGTTGATCAAGTTTCGTTGGGTAAGTTTTAGATATTTTGGAATTGGGTCTAAGATTTCACAATTATTGTTGGACTTGTCTGATTTGGACTGGTATAAAGTTGTTCTTAAATGGTGACACCGATGAAGGGTGTTCTGAGGTTGGAAGGAAATGGAAGCTGAGCCCGGGTTTATTGGACTTCCGAGTCCTTGGATAAATTGGGTCCTATAGCTTACTGATGTCTTCCATGTTTCGATGCTGAGAAGATATGTGACAGATCCATTCCATGTAGTTGACTTTGAGCCATTGTAGTTGAATGACAACTTGAGCTACGAGAAGAAGCCTAAAGAAATTCTCGCCAGAGAGGTAAAGATATTGAACATAAGGGAAATAGCATTTGTGAAAGTCTTGTGGTAGAATCAACAATTTAAGGAGGCTACCTGGAAGTGAGAGGTTAAGACGAGGGTCTAGTACCCGAAGCTTTTTTAGGAATCAATTTTTTAGGACGAAAGTTCTTTAAGGAGAAAAGAATGTAACATCCCAAAATCTTGTTCGTAATGTAATTTCAGTATTTTATAATATTCCATATCATTTTTTAATTTTGGAAATTTAATTGGATTACTAAGATTCAATTATTGAGAGAGGGATGTTTCAATTTAATTATTTAATCAGAGCGAAATTGTGGGAATTGGACTTTATGTCACACAAATTTAATTTAAAATTAATGTCAAGAATTAATTTCATTTTGGAAGGGGGTTATGTCACACAAATTTAATTTGAAATTAATATCAAGAATTAATTTCACTTTGGAAGGGGGTTGTGTTACAAAAATTTAATTTGAAATTAATGTCAAGAATTAATTTCACTTTGGAAGGGGGTTATGTCACACACACTTTTTTTAAGTATGTTATTAATGTCAAGAAATTTAAGAAGTTTAAGTTGTTTTTCAGCCAACACCCGAAACAAACAAGCAGCAGAGTTCTTGAATTTGAAAAACAAGGCGTATGTCGGTGGAGAAATATGAGCAGAAATTTAATAAGTTGTCCTTATCCCATTTTGCCCCTAAGCTGGTAGCCACCCCAAGGCCGCAAGGACATAGAGGTTTCATCCAGGGTCCCTGAGGAGCTTATTGGCGAGGTATTTGGTGCAACCTTGGACCCTCAAGACATAAGTTGCGAGTACAGCGGGCTGCCGTGAGGATTGATGCTGACTCCCAGGGAGGGAGAAGAGTACAGAAAAGTCGCTCGATAAATTGGGACCAAATCTAGTAGATCAGAAAAGGAAGGCGGAGTCAAGGACTTCTAAGCCTCAGCAAAGAAACCCAAAGGAAACAGAATGCAGTTAATGCTCCACGTCAATGAGGACAGCAAGACTCTCAAGCTATAACTATAGGAAGATAAGAAGCCAATCAGTTACAACCTAGGTAACATCATTGGGGATGTTGCATGGCTGCTACTGAAGTTTGTTTTCGTTGTGGTCCCAAAAAGAGCATATGTCAGCGAAATACCCAGAGGAACGTGTCTAAGATCATAGGCCAAGCCCGTATGCTCAGTTCAGGATGCCCGAAGCCGTCAGCATGCAGCAGTTACTACTACTTTCGTGCATGAGGCCGAGAAGTCAAGCACAGTTGTGACAGGTACGCTTCCCATCAAGACTCTTTTTTCTTATTCCGACGATGTGAGTTGCAGGCGATAGACGACAACGTGGGGTGAGAGAATCTCCAATGCAGGCTTAAGTAGAAGATAGCGTGGGGAGAGAGAATCTCCAATGTGGGCTCGAGTAGAGGACGGCGTGGTTGCAGACAGACGACGAGAGACGACGTGGTGTGAGGCGAAGCTTCTGGCACTAGGCTCGAGCAAAATTGACGCGGACTTGGGTAGATCTAGTCGATGCTCGAGCAAATGGACAACGTGGCAAAGCTTCCGAAGATCCGCGCGCGGACTCGGGTAGATCCAGTCGATAGAGCTAGGCAAGAAGATCCGATCGATGGTTGGGGTTTAATATAAACGATGATGATATATATACTGTGATATATATAATCGTTTATTTTATATAAATGATGATGATTTTTATATTTAGATTTCTTGTTTTGTGATATATACGCTTATATATATATTATATGTTGAACATCAAGTTCGTCTGTGATTTATATACTATGCTAGATATTTTTTGTTGATTATTTACTACTTTAAATTTATGATATATGATATATACACGCTTGTATATATGTTCACTAAAGTATATTTAAAAATAACCATGAATATTTGAGTAGATATCAAATATATTTACAAATATATTTCATATATATTTTTAAAATGTCTCCAAATAAACAACGAAATATATTACATGTACAAGTGAACAAACAATGAAATATTTCACCTAATAACAAAAATAAACATGAAAAACAAAATGGAAAATAAAAATCATATTAAATGTCATTTTATCTCTCCAAATAAAAATGTAAAAATATATATATATCAAATGCATTTTATCTCTACAATCGAAAAAATGGGAAAAAAATCATAATAAATGCATTTTCTCTCTTCATAATAAATGCATTATATGGTGATTTATGTCAAATATTGAATTTATATAATGTGGTATATTTCATATATTGGTTAAAATATTTTCAAATACCAAACAAAATATTCTGAGGTTTATTTTAAATAACCATGAATCTACAAAAATACAATTTAATGATTTTTTTTCTATTTTTTTTTCGTTTCATGCTTTTTTTGTGAACGAGAAAAAAAATAGAAAAAAAATAATAATTAAATGTTTGTTTCTCTCAATTTTTTTAATTAAAGGGAAAAAATCTACACAAAGCATTTTTCTCTCTTCATTTGAAAATATGAAAAAAAAAATCATATTAAATGAATCTTCTATCCATAATAAATATAGTTTCCCTCTCCATCAGTAAGAAAGTTTTGAAAATAGGGAAATATATATAAAAATTGAGAATAAAAATAATAAAAAAAGGTAAATTTATGCAAAAATAATATTAAAAACCTTTTCTGAAAAAATTTAAATTTAAAGACATTTTTGAAATATAGGACCTAAAGATGGTTTTTAATATAAGAAATC
>NW_028326069.1:0-13280 GCF_027475165.1 Benincasa hispida | reverse complement strand
GAGGCTAAAGAGATATTAGACCGCATTGCTAAACACAACATGGAATGGGTGGACGATACGTATGATGGAAGAGCTGACAGGAAGAAGAGATCTCAGAATGTTAATTCTATCGATTCCAACACAATAGCCACACTTTCTGCACAAGTGGCTACGATGACCAGCCTTTTGCAGAACATAACGCTAGGAAACGCATCAAATCAGCAGAAGGTGAATCAGGTAGAAGCGTTCAGGCAGCCCATGGTCAACTGTGTGGGCTGTGGAGATCCTCACTCCTATGCGGATTGCCGACAAAATCCTCAATCAGTATGTTTCATTAAAAACAACTCATTTCCAATACATATAATCCTGGATGGAGAAACCATCCAAAATTTTCTTGGACAAGAGGAAATCATCAAGAGCACCACCCAGGAGCGAATCAACAGCAAAGGCAAGGACCGCCGCCTGCATTTCAACCAACACATCAACAACATCAACAGTTCTTTAATAGAGGAGGACAAGCGTCGAACATAGGATCTCTGCTTAAGAACCTATTAAAAGAGTACATAGCCCAGAATGACGCGTTGCTGAAAGCCAGGCGTCGTCTATCAGAAACCTGGAAATACAGGTAGGGCCGATAGCGAACGAGTTGAAGAACAGGCAGCCTAGAGTTCTACCTAACAACACTGAAACACCTGGAAACAACAATGAAAAGGAGCAATGTCACACGATGACGTTGCGAAGTAGAAAAGCTCTTGAAAAAAGAAGAATGAATCCAAGAAACAGCAGTTTTTCAAAAGAACGCAACACATGTTTAATGGCAGTAGAAGACCAAAAAGAAAGAACGCCTGAGACCACAAGCCATTTAGAACCCAGTACGTCTAACGCGGGAAAACCTGCGGTGCCACTGAACACACCATTCCCTAGACGTCTGATGAAGAAGAATGATGAACAACAATTCAAGCACTTTCTTGAGCTCCTGAGGCAGTTACACATTAACATTCCACTTATAGATGCCTTGGAGCAAATGCCAAAATATGTAAAAAAAATTAAGGATATTTTGACGAAGAAAAGAAGAGTCAGCAAAACGGAAGTAATCGCGCTAATGTAGGAGTGTAACGTGTTAGTAAGCAACAGTCTACCCAAGAAACAGAAGGACCTTGGGAGCTTCACAGTTCCTTGCTCGATAGAAGGGTTGGATGTGGGACATGCGTTGTGCGATTTGGGAGCAGCATTAATCTTATGCCACTCTCAATCTTTAAGAAACTGGGAATTGGTGAGGTACAACCCACTTCTGTTACTCTTCAGCTCGCTCAGAACTATTAAGTACCCTGAAGGAAAAATTGAAGATGTTCTGGTAAAGATTGACAACTTCATATTCCCAGCAAATTTTATCATCCTGGACTATGAAGCAGATAGGGAGGTACCAATTATCCTTAGACGCCCCTTCTTAGCTACTAGGAAAGTTTTAATTGACATGCATAAAGGAGAATTAACTATGCGCGTAGACAATCAATAGGTGAAGTTTAATGTATTAAATGCATTATAAAGTTTCCTGAAGAAGAGTCCCATGTATGCAAGGTCCTCGCGTTGGAGGAGAACCTGAAAGAACCAGAGCCGCCAAGTCTGAGTGAGTGGCGGACAAAACCAACGCATCCATCACTAGAGGAACCACCAGAACTCGAGTGGAAACCATTACCTAGTCACCTGAAATATGCCTTCCTTGGAACAAATAAAACTTTTCCTGTGATCATTTCCGCGAATCTTACAGAGCCTAACGATCACTCTCTCTTACAGATGCAGAAAAATCACATGCGTGTAATAGGTTGAACGCTAGCGGATATCCGTGGCATCAGCCCTTCTTGTTGCATGCATAAGATCAGGCTGGAAGAAGGGAAGTCGGGATCGATTGAGCCTCAAAGAAGGCTGAACCCTATAATGAAAGAAGTGGTCAAGAAAGAAATTTTAAAATGGTTGGACACGGGAGTCATCTATCCTATATCCGACAGTAGCTGGGTAAGCTCAGTCCAATGCATTCCCAAGAAAGAGGGAACAACTGTGATAGTCAATAGCAATAATGGGCTCATACCTTTAAGGACTATCACAGGCTAGAGCATCTGTATAGACTATAGGAAGCTCAACGCGAAAACTAAGATAGACCACTTCCCCCTTCCTTTCATTGACCAAATGCTTGACAGACTTGCTGGCAAAGAATTTTATTGCTTTCTTGATGGATACTCTGGTTATAACCAGATTTTGATTGACCCAGTAGATCAGGAGAAGACAATATTTACTTGTCCCTTTGGAACATTTATGTTCAGACGCATGCCCTTTGGGCTGTGTAATGCACCTGGAACATTCTAAAGGTGTATGATGACTATTTTCTCTGACTTCTTGGAGAAGACCGTTGAAGTCTTCATGGACGATTTCTCAGTATTTGAAGACTCATTCCAATCATGCTTAGATAATTTGGAGGCCGTCCTCGCTCGATGCGAGGAAACAAACCTTGTGCTAAATTGGGAAAAATATCACTTCATGGTGACTGAAGGAATTGTCTTAGGCCACAAAGTATCTAAAGCTGGGTTGGAAGTAGATGAAGCCAAGATAGATGTCATAGCTAAACTTCCACCACCATCAAATGTTAAAGCTCTACGAAGTTTTCTAGGGCATGTTGGCTTCTATCGAAGGCTCATTAGAGGATTTTCTCAAATTGCGTGACCTCTGAGCGCATTACTAGAGGCGAATCGACCCTACGATTTCGATGAAGACTACTCTAACGCGTTTGAAACATTGAAATATGCGTTAACTATAGCCCCGGTACTAATAGCACCGGATTGGACACAACGTTTTATTCTCATGTGCGACGTGAGTGATGTTGCAGTAAGAACAATGTTAGGGCAGAAGAAAGAAAATTTGATACATCCCATCTCTTACACGTCCAAGACACTAAATGATTCTCAGGAACACTACACAACCACTAAAAAAGAAATGTTGGCTGTAGTGTTTGGCGTCGAGAAGTTCAGATCTTATCTAGTTGGTGCGTCAGCCACCATCTACATAGATCACTCAGCCATAAAGTTCCTGATGAGTAAAAAGGATGCGAAGCCAAGATTAATAAGATGAGTGCTGCTGTTACAGGAATTTGACATTGATATTCAGGACAGAAAGGGAACTGAGAATCAGGTGGCTGACCACCTGTCCAGGTTAGAAAATCAAGAAATACAAGATCAAGAAAGTGAAATCAAGGACACATTTCCTGATGAAAGCTTGTTCAGAGTTGAAGGCAGGGAACCTTGGTACATGGACATAGTTAATTATTTAACTACCAAGCAATTCCCTGGGAACTTCAACTCTCAGCAAAAGAAACGGTTAGTACATGAAAGAAAAATTTATTTTTGGGATGAACCGTTTCTCTATAAACAAGGCCCTGACTGCATAATGCGTCGATGCATTTCAGAGAAGGAGACACAACGCATCTTGGCTGTGTGTCATGACTCTCCTTACAGAGGGAATTTCAGTGGGCAAAGAACCGCTGCGAAGACCCTTCAAAGCGGATACTTCTGGCTCAATCTCTTCAAAGATGCGAGGGAGTTTGTTCGTAAATGTGACCCCTACCAACGCACCGGGAATATCTCATCAAGGGACGTAATGCGCTTGAACAATATTCTCGAAGTTGAGCTGTTTGATGTTTGGGTCATTGATTTTATGGGACCTTTTCCCCTGTCCTGCGGCCAACAATATATCCTGCTTGCAGTAGACTATGTATCAAAGTGGGTAGAAGCAGTAGCTTGTGCCATAAATGTTGCGTCCATTGTTTCTAAGTTTCTTACCAGGAACATCTTCACACGCTTTGGAACACCAAGAACCCTGATAAGTGACGAAGGTACGCATTTCATTAATCGCATCATTTCTAAATTACTTGCCAAATATAATGTTAGGCATAAGATATCTACTGCCTACCACCCACAAACATATGGTCAAGCTGAAGAATCCAATCGAGAAATCAAATCTATCCTGGAGAAAGTTGTCAACGCATCGTGGAAGGATTGGGTACAGAGGCTAGATGAAGCACTTTGAGCCTACAGGACTGCCTACAAGACCGCTATAGGTATGTCTCCATACTCTCTAGTATTTGGAAAAGCTTGTCATTTACCCCTAAAGTTGAAGCACAAGGCTTTTTGGGCAGTTAAGAAGCTAAATTTGAACTTGGACGCCACGGGTGCTCAATGCAAACTTCAGCTCAATGAGCTTGAGGAGTGGCGATTGAATGCATATGAGAACAACAAGCTCTACAAAGAGAAGACAAAATGTTGGCACGACCAACGCATTAGTAAGAAAGAGCTTGTTGTTGGCCAAAAAGTTCTATTGTTCAATTCACGTTTGCGTTTGTTCTCAGGGAAGTTAAAGTCCAGGTAGTCAGGACCATTCATCATTAAGACAGTCTTTCCATATGGAGCAGTGGAATTAACACGGGAGGATGGCGCCAACGCGTTCAAAGTAAATGGCTAAAGAGTGAAGCCATACTTCGAAGATGGCATGGAACGTCAAAAGTCATCTCTTGCACTACGCGAAGCCAGCTGAGGCCCGCGTCGAAGCATCCCTGCGTTCGCATCGATATATATTCCAGGGACGCTTCCTCTTTCCTTGTTCTTTTTGCATTATGTATTTTACCAATGCGTTTGAGTTTGTTGGTTTGTTTGTTTGTTTGTGTTTTAAGTTTGATTGTTCTTTGTTATTGCCTTCATAAGTTAGAAATTTTACTTTTTTTTTTTTAAAAAAAAGTTGTGTATAATCGGGATGGGAATAACGGACGCGTCAGACTTAAGTCTAACACATGGCCCTAGTTGAAGGGATACGTCCTAAAAATACAAAGCACTTGAGTGCTTAGAAACCTAAGAACGTCTCTTTAACTTCGCATTTATTACAGAAGTCAGGCGCCGCCTGATGTCACCTCACCCTCTCTCCCCTGCCTATAAAAAGACCAAAACGCTTTGTTTTCTTCTTCTTCCCCACTACCTTCGAGCCCTGTGTGAAAGCAAAAGAAAAAAGCCCTAGCCCTCTCATTTTCCCTCACCGCCGATCTGTTCAAGCACCTCTCCGACCACATTGTCGTCTGCATCTGATAGTCAGAACCAAACGATGAGCTTCATAAACGACTCATAGGTAAGTTCCTACTCCTTCTTGTCTGTTTCGACTTCACCTCCCCCAAGTCTTTGAAAAAACTCCAAACCCTCTGTCCAAATTAAACCTATGCACGGCGGAGCAACCTCCACCTCTCAACTACCATCTTGGTCGAAGCCTACCACAACACCCACAAAACCTCCTTCTAAAACCACCAAAGCCATTACAACCCTTCCTGCTAAGACTACTCAACCAAAAACCAAAGCTACCCAAGCCCAAAACTCCTTCGAAACCGAGGCAGCGTCCGTCATCTACGGCTGTTAATAAGCCATACATCAAGCCTGCCCCACCACCATTCATTCCTAACAGAATTCCAGTGTGTGCAACGCATAACCCCATTCCAGCCTACCTTCACAACGCCCTATCACCAGCCGTGCGTCCACCGCCCCCACTTTCAATCCAACCTTTAGCCAACATCTACCCAGTCGAATTAGACACGTCAAGCCAACCGCCACATTCAACTATCGTCATCTCATCCCCTGGGTCCCCTCATACCCCATCAGGCACCCCACCATTTACTCCACCTAGACCCCCCTCTGACAGTCATGCGTCAGAGCGTAACCTTGAAGAGTTGGCGGAATTGGATCGACTGGACGAAGAGGAAGTGTTTGGTGCTATTTTGGCAAGCCTCAATCAAGGCCAAGAGGAAGAGCAAGTGATGCATTCCGACCCACCTAACGCATCACTTGAATTGGATGAAGCGGAACGGTACGCTATGATGCTCGAAGTAGAATTAGAAGAAGAAGATGGAGAAGAAGAAGAAAGGAGATTTGGCCTTGACGCATCTTAAACACGCCAAACCGATGCGAATGAAGGGCCCTCAAGAGAAAAGAGAGTGACAAGAAAGAGAAATTAATCTTGGAGGAGGAAGAAGAGCAATCAGCATCCGGTCCTGAGAATGCAACGCGTGGGAGTTGCTCAAGGCACAACGCGTTAGAAAAGGACTTGGAAGACTATCAGCCCGCAAAGAAGAGGCGAAGAAGACAACTTTCCAAAGGAATTGGAGAACGAATTGAATAGCTAACCAACTTTGCACTAGGCATCAACGCGTTAGAAAAGGACAAGGAACATGCGGAGGAAAACGCAAAGTAACCGATGCGTTACCTAAAGAAGACCTCGAGAAGAAAGCGCTAATTCAGTGATATACTTGGTAGAGAAAAGGCTTTCTTTACCTGAGTGCCACCCCTGCCAGTATACATAAGAAACCATAAATGCAATGAGTTGGGGTCAGTTCTGCGTTGGCACACAAGAATTTGGCCCAACCATCGTCGCAGGTCTACAGTAGTCAAGTTTTGAACAATGGAGAATTTCTCAGAACAGTGTTGATCGGGATTATTAGTGCGCTCTCAGACCACAAGATCAATTGAAGTGTTCAAACATCGATATTAGTCCGAACTTGGAAGGCAAAAACCGCAATCCCTGAGTAAACCAACACTCAACGCCGACTCCAAATTGAGGATGTAAAAAAAAAAAAAAATTTTTTAAGAGTGGTAGCCAAGCCTGGAAGCAAGTGGCAAACATCTAGAAATGGAGCAAAGATGCTAGCTTCCAGGAACTTAAACCCAGACGCGAATCTATGGTACTATCTTATCAAGAGGAGCATCATGACCTCAATGCATGATGAAACACTGTCAAAGGAATGCGTCCTGGCTACCTATTGTATCATGCAGTGCATCTCCTTAGATGTTGGAAGAATAATAAGAGATCAGATCAAGGCCATCAAGACCAAACCACAAGGACAACTCTACTTCCCATGGCTGATCTGTGCACTATGTGAACGCGGGGGCATCCCTCTGGGGGATGATCATGAAGAGATCGACGGTCTAATGAATATCAAGTTAGTTAGGCGTTTACTTCACGGTTCGCCGCATCAGCTTGCGTTACCTCCCAAAGAAATGGTAACCAGACCTCGATCATTTAAACGCGCCCCCAAAAGAAGACGTGTCCAGATAGTTGAACACAACAATGAAGCTTCAGGGCATGAAGATTATGAAGTAGAGCTTGAATTTACGGATGAAGACGTACGCCCAAGACTCAACCTTACCCTCCATGACTCACCAATGGCCCCACCAGAAGGGAGTCTTAATCAAACGCATCAAGAACCTACTAACATAGATCAAGACATCCCTTGTTCCCTTCCTTCGCCCTCACCAAGTCCAATTCCCAATTTTGTGCCTCCTTCAACTATCTTTGAACCAACTGGGTTAGGATCGAGCAACGCAGCAAATTTTGAAGACCCAATTGGAAGAAGTGAAGAACCAACACCACCTCAATGTAGTACTGACCTTGAAGAGTTGAAAACTTTCATCAGTGATCAGCTCAGACCATTGGCCGCGTCCATCAAAGGTCTTCAGCAACAAAACTGGGTTCTAAGAGACTACCTAAGGCAGCAAAGAAGACGGATGTAAGACCAATTCGTTTATACAATGCAGTACATCAATCAGGTCTTGGTTGGAATGTTTGCCCTGCCTTCATTGCCTGCCCATCTTAGAAACCCTTTGCGCTTTATGGATGAAGACCCTGGAGAAGAACGTAGGGATGACGCGCCTGCACAATGAAGTTTTGGGGTGTTGGGGTATTTTTGTATTTTGATTTATTTGATCTTTTGTATTAGTTTGACTTGCTTGTTTATTCTATGTTATTCCATAAAAATGAATGAGAAATTTCTATCATTTTGTTCCTTGCGTTTGACCTTAGCATACTTTATTTTTGTTCTTTAGATATTTTATAAGTCTTGTGCTTTGCCTGACCTCAATGATATCAACAATATGAAATCTAAATTATAGAGTAGGCGTTAGGAAAATCAACAAGGGCTGAACTTCTCTAAAAAGACTACATGTTTTCTTTCTAATGCATGCAAGCTTTAATTCAAAACTCCTTTCGGACTCTCAAAGCCTTTTCGAAATTTTATTTCTCTTTTAGCAATGAAAATTTAGCTCATCTCTAAATTTGGGGCTGAGGGAAGTCCGAGTTAAGACGCATCAAACGAGTACATCAAAAAGAAAGAGAACAAAATAAGAAAAATGTTAAACACAACTCCTCTGTCATTACTTCAAAAGGAAAAAACCTCAAAATGGCATGAGTTGAAAGGTTGGAACAAGCACTTAGCCATAGTTGGATGCTCGCATGACACCCGTGGGGGCAAGCCAAAATGAAGTTAAGTCTCCTAGACCAATGCATCCCATAGAACTCCTCTATCTAGTCTGAAGAAATTGTATCTTAAAATGCATGAATATTAGATATGAGTTTAGTTGTGAAGGGTTTTCACTCGTAGTTGGATGCTTGCATGACACCTGTGGGGGCAAGCCCAAACGAAAATGGGATACCTGGAACAACGCATGGGTAATTGAAAATTCATAATTTTTTCTTTTTATCTGACATTTATTTTTAAAAGAGCATCTAACGCATTGCTGGTTTAGAAAAAACGGGAATGTTTTGAGAAACGAAAGGAGTTGTTGATAAAAGGCCTGCTACATCTGAACTAAACATTATTCCTTTTAGAAAAGAGTCAATCTGAGTTACATTTTCCAAACTCTTATCTCAAGCTTATGACTGAATATGATGAGAGGCGAACTCTGCAAACTTAAGACAAGGGAGATAACAAAGAATTATTTTGGAAAGCTTGAGACAAGCATGTGTTCAAATTATTGGGGGTGTGAGAACTTGTAGAAATACAAGTTAATTTGGCTCTTAAGTTAAAACAACAAAGTTTTTAATGATAAAGTTTTCCTCATTTTAAAGAAACTCATGGAATTACTCAAAACATTAGGCAACACTCATGCAAAAGTAAGTTTTATTTACTAATACCACTGCACTAACGCGTTATATTGTAGAATTTCAACAAGAAGCTAACACATGAGTAAGAAGTGTCGCAGGCAAAAGTTCTAACGCATGCACCATTCGTCGGAGGGAATTCAATGCAGAGAAGATTCATTGATGCAGGCTGTTTGTGTCAAACACCACTTGCAAGTATGGGCACCTGCAGCAGGCGGCGTCTGAAAAGCTTCTGAGTGTCAAGCAGCTGACCAGGGCATGGACTTTAATGCTGCCCATCACCAAGTGGAGATGACCAATGCCTATAAATAGATGAAGACCCTCCAGAACACACATATACATATACATACACAGAAATTTTGAAGATTCTCACTCTCACAATTAGCGTAATCGTAGTTTTAGTTCTTTAGAAGCTGTGCTGTGGTGCTAAGTTGATCAGAAGGGTTGAGAACCACCATCACCGCCGGTCAAGGAGCAGAGGAAGTCAAGCTTGAGAAAGACACTTCGTCCAACTCCTATACAAGTGATTGTATACAACTAGATTGAGCCAAAGAGATACAAGATATTGTACTCTACGGCTTGACTCAGATCCTTTCATCTCATTTATCGCTTTCATTTCATCTGATTAAATATTGCTTTTGTAAAGACAATCTGCTTATTTATAAAATTCATATATTTGATCCATCACACTTTTCCATTGTTTATTTCTTGTTTATGTTGAATGCATCTGTACTTTATGCAAAAACTCATTTCAAACGCTTAAGCCATCATGATCAATTGGTGAAAGCATCCTTAGCTTAGCTTATTCAAAAGAATAGATAAGCCAGCATCAAGTAGGATGCCTAGTACATCTCGAGATAGACTTACTGGTGTCTATTGCATTCTATGTTAGACGCATGCATCCTAGAGATAGGTTTTGTATGTTATTCGCATTGAGAAGTATTGAATAAAGTCTTAACGCATAAACAAAGATAAACAAATCATCTCATCTCATCCACATCACACTTTGGTTTGTGTACACTCATCTTAGACCGATGCATACCACTTACATTAAAATCCATTTTCGCATGATCCATCACTCACTACTCAACTCTTTTGTATCTTCTTGCAAAAGCACAACACCTTAGTGTAAATAACACATTTCTTTCATACATTTAGGAAACCTCTACAATAACTACAACGCAAGGTCTACGTAAGCTTAACTAAATCCCTGAGTTCGATCATAGACTTACCAGGAACCTAAATTGGATTTATACTTGGGTCTAATTTAGGAAAACTTGAACGTCAATAGGAGTGTCATGCGTTCTGTTGCACATCTCTAAAGCACCAACGCGTTACAAATACATAAATGCATCAAAGCATCAACACATCATTTATACTTATAACTTATTTTTCCAATTTATTTTATACAATACACTCCCAGCTCGAATCACGATAGCAACGAACACCTAGACTCTGTAGCTGACCTTCAAACACTTTAGCCGTAAGGGCCTTTGTAAAAGGATTAGCAATGTTTTGCTCAGAAGATATCTGGGTCACTACAACGTCTCTATGATGTACAATCTCCCGGATCAGATGGTATTTGCGCTGAATATGCTTGTCGCGCTTGTGGCTTCTTGGTTCTCTTGAATTTGCAACTGCATCACTTTTATCACAATATAGGGTGATAGGCATATGCATATTTGGAATGACTTCCAAATCTGTCAAGAATTTCCTCAACCATACTGTTTCCTTTGCTGCTTCACATGCAACTACGTATTCAGCTTCCATTGTGGAGTCTACAATACAATTTTGCTTCACACTTCTCCATACTACTGCTCCTCCATTCAGAATGAATACTGATCCCGATGTAGATTTTCTTGCAACTTTATCGATTTGAAAATCAAAGTCAGTGTATCCAGTAAGGATCAAATCCTTAGTACCATACACGAGCATGTAGTTCCTCGTTCTCCTAAGATACTTGAGGACATTTTTAACGGCAGTCCAATGATCATATCCAGGATTGGACTGATACCTACTGACTATCCCTACTACGTAGCATATTTCAGGTCTAGTACATAACATTGCATACATCAGGCTCCCTACTGCGGAAGCATAGGGAACGTGTCTCATATCCTTAACCTCTTGAGGTGTCTTAGGACATTGATCCTTTGACAAATGAATTCCATATCTATAAGGTAACAGACCTCTTTTGGAATTCTGCATCTTATACCTAGACAACATTGTGTCTATATAAGTTACTTGAGACATGGCTAGTGTTTTATTCTTGTGGTTTCGAATAATCTGAATCCCGAGAACATACTACGCATTTCCTAAATCTTTCATTTGGAACTGCGTTGCTAGCCATTTCTTGATGTCAATTAGGTAACCTACTTCATTCTCAATGATCGTAGTATCAAATGTAGTATCAAATCTTATATTCCAAGATCTAGAAGCTTGTTTCAACCCATAAATGGATTTTTGAAGTTTACAAACTTTTTGTTCTTTACCTTGTGCAATAAACCCCTCTAGTTGAGCCATATAGATACTCTCTTCAAGATCGCCGTTTAGAAAGTCTGTCTTGACATCCATCTGTCAAATTTCATAGTCATAAAAGGTGGCAATGGATAAGAGTATTCTAATCGACTTAAGCATGGCAACGGGAGAGAAAGTTTCTTCATAGTCCACTCCCTCTCTCTAGGTATAACCCTTTGCCATAAGTTGAGCTTTAAAAGTTTTTACTTTACCAGCTTGGTCTCGTTTTCTCTTGTAGATTCACTTACAACCAATTAGTTTTACATCATTTGGTTGATGTACAAGTTTCCAGATAGAATTGAAGTACATAGACTCCATTTCGAGGTCCATGGCTTTGACCCACTAATCACGGTCCACATCTTTCATCGTCTGTTTATAGGTCGATGGATCCTCTATGTCGTCATCAGGTTTAACGACTTGTGTTTCTGTTAAACCCAAGTAACGGTCAGGCTGATGAACAACCCTCCCACTACATCGAGGCATTCTCAACTCTCGAGAAGGATGTGACTGACCAGATGTACTATTTTATCTACTACTTTAGTTGATGAACTAGTTCTATTTGTAGCGTCTCTGGAAATTTCATTCAATACTAGTCTACTGCGAGGTTGATGACTTCTTATGTGGTCTTCCTCTAAGAATGTGGCATTTATCGATACAAATACCTTATTCTATTGAGGATCGTAAAATAGACCACCTTTTGTTTCTTTTGGATAACCTACAAATAAGCATAGTTTTTAACGATGTTCCAATTTTTTAGGATTTTTGCACCAACACGTGTGTCGGGCATCCCCAAATCCTAAGTGACGTAAACTGCCTTTACGCCCTTTTCATAGCTCATAAGGTGTTTCTGAAACACTTTTAGAGGGAACGTTATTCGAAATATAGACAACAGTCTCTAATGCATGTCCCCAAAAGGAATCAAGTAACTCAGCAAAGCTCATCATTGAGCAAACCATGTCCAATAAGGTTCTATTTCTTCTTTTAGATACAACGTTCTGCTGAGGCATATTAGGTGCAGAGAGTTGTGACTTGATTCCATGTTCTATCATATAGTCTTGGAATCTTAAGTCCATGTACTCCCCACCTAGATCTGATCGTAGTGTCTTAATTGTTTTACCTAACTGGTTCTCAACCTCAACCTTATATTCTTTGAACTTTTCAAAAGAATCAGACTTGTGTTGCATTAGGTAAATATGACCATACCTTGAATAATCATCAATAAAACTGATGAAATATTCATACCCACCGCGAGCTTTGACATTCATCGATCCATAGATGTCCAAATGTACGAGCTCTAAGGGTATTGTGCCTCTCAGACCTTTTTCTAGTAAAAGATCTCTTAGTCATTTTTCCCTCAAGACAAGATTTACATGGAGGTAAAGAATTGTCTTCTAACTGATTTAGAAGTCCATTCTTAACCAATCTCTCAATCCTTTTGAGATTTATGTCGCCAAGTCTTAAGTGCCATAAATGGGCATTAGAAGAAACTTTTTGTCTTTTATTTTGAGTTTCGACTGTTCTAAACATCTCAGTATTTAAGACAAACTTTGCTTTAGTTGGTCTTAACTTATATAAGTTGTTTTCAAGTATAGCAGAACAAATTTGAATACCTTTTCTGAAAATGAACGTTTCATTAACTTCAAAAGATATTTTATACATTTGTTCCAATATACATGTGAGAGATATTAAATTCCGTCTCATTTTAGGAGCATAGATAACATCTTTAAGTATGATATATCAATCGTTGAAAAACAACTTCAAGTCTCCCACTGCTTCAACCGAGATAACCTCTCCTATTCCAACCTTGAAGGTGATCTCGCCTTCTTCAAGTTTTT
>NW_028326068.1:0-13434 GCF_027475165.1 Benincasa hispida | reverse complement strand
CAACCGACATTAAAGGTCTTTAGTGATTTAAGGTCTTTAATGTTAGTTGTAACCAACATTAAAGCCTGTTTTTTTTTTTTTTTAGTTCTTAACCAACATTGAAGCCCGAATCTGTTCGTTTTTTTTTTTAATTCCATTGCCGAATCAATTTTTTTGGTCAAATAAGTTAAAAACGACATTATATGTCTCGTGTTGGGTTAGGAAATGTCCGTCATTGTTTTATATTAAAAAGTATAAAAAAAATTGCATGGTGAGCCCATCAATATTTGTCTTCCACCTATGAATTTATCCACAAACAAGAATCAATATTTCCAATGCATTACATATACTCATCAATATTTGTCTTCCACCTATGAATTTATCCACCAAAATTTGTAAAACAATACCAGAACCAGACTTTCATAGAATACAGCTTACACCAAAGCCATCATTTCTCTCATTCACAAATATCAATTAGTACTAATTCCATGAATAAACAAGAATCACACAATACCAAAATCACAATACCATGAATACAGCTTCCAATAATAAACAGATCATGTCTTCCACCTATGACTTTATCCACAAACAAGAATCACAATACCAGAACCAGACTTTCATAGAATACTTACACCAAGCCATCATTTCTCTCATTCACAAATATCAATTAGTACTAATTCCATGAATAAACAAGAATCACAATACCATGAATACAATACCATGGAATATAGCTTCCAATAATAAAACGATCATGTCTGTCACCTAGGAATTTATCCACAAACAAGAATCACAATACCAGAACCAGAACTTTCATAGAATACTTACACCAAGCCTTTCATTTCTTCATTCACAAAAATATTCCTCTCTCTAAATTCCATGAATAAACAAGAATCACAATACTAGAATCACAATACCATGAATACAGCTTCCAATAATAAATAGATCATGTCTTCCACCTATGAATTTATCCACAAACAAGAATCACAATACCAGAACTAGACTTTCATAGAATACTTACACCAAGCCATCATTTCTCTCATTCACAAATATCATATTAGTACTAATTCCATTCACAAAGATCATGGTTAAATAAATTTACATTCATTCTAAGCTAGCATTTACATTCTATTGAGACAAAAAAAAAAGAATTATATCCTTACACAAATCGGCCAACAAAACTTGCCCATTGGGTCCGAATTACGTCGATCTCTCCTTGCGTATATGCATCTTTTGTATTGAACTATAAAAAGGAAAAAAAAAAAAAAAAAAGATAAACTCAACATAAGTTTACGTCCATTTATTAAATTAAAGCTAGACTATATAAAAAATAAATAATTTACGTACGAGGCTAGTAATATGAGTAGTAGGATTATGCACTATTTTGTGTATATACTTTTGCACATAGTACCTGCATCCTACAAAATCTAATTGACGAAGGCACTGCATATAAAGTTGAAAATAATTGTTAAATTGTTATAAAGAAGTCAAATGAACATAAATTGCTAAAAAATGAATACAAATTTACCTTTACAGGTTTTCATTTTTGAGAAGACCGATAGTGTTGGAGATAGTGCTTGGCTTGCCATGTTTTTAATCTACTAAATAGTTTAAAAACATTAGTTAAACATAAATACTTCAATTAAGAGCTAAGAAAGTTCAATTACACTTACATATTTATAACTCCATGAAAATCCTCTTGAACCTTACTTCGAATAGAGTCCAAAACATAAATACAATTTTCTTGTAGATTGATTATAATCAATATCCAATGATAACTATAATAAGCAACAATTTTGAAATATTAGTACACGTATAATGCAAATTAAAAATAACTAAAGAACTTGTAATTTACTTATCATGTATTATATGGAATAAGGACTAATTTGTCCAAATTAGTCAATTCTAGTTGGTTGGCTAAATTTCTGGCTCAAATATCTTGAGTCACATGTGGTGATATTCTTGCTTGATCAATTATAAAAAAAAAAAAACTTCTTCGTAATATCAGACCACTTTCATCCCAAAGATACCTAAACAAAGTAAAAATTATTATTTAAACATGAAACAAAATATACATGAGTGAATTTACATGAGTAATACTTATGCAATGTATGTCAAAATACACATGTAACCTATTTTAACCATATTGCAATATTGGATCAGATCATCGTGGCCTAAATAACCAAATTTGTCTCTTCCAAATATATGCTCGTTCAAATTGATACGGATCATGTCTATATCGTTCACGGCATGTCCGTTCAAGAGTTTGATGGTACCATTGGCGTTAGTATATTTGGAGGACTGGCCGAAGCTCTTAATTGTTGAATGGTCCTACCATAACCAAAGTTACAAAAATTCAAAGTATGAAAAATAATAATAACCAAACTCATATACTAAAAAAGAGGCATATTTTTTTCTCGTTAACCATAACTACAAATTCACGAGGCCATGTTACGAAGTTGCCTATTGCTTGATTTAAGGACTTTATTTTTTCCTTCACAGGAATTGGTATAGGCAAATCTTCTCTTATGACAATGTCAATCAGAACTTTAACAATTAAGCATGACATATCATCATCAAATGTTGTGGCTACTGCAACAATATTATCTACAGTTCCTATAGCCAAGTGGCATGGTGTCCCCTTAACAAATTTGAAAGAACTAATGTCAGGCATGGTTAAGCATAATATGATTAAAATTTAAAAGTCACAACAAATAAATTACCTCCAAATCTTCTTTAGGCATCTTCTCAGTATCTTCTTCTTCAGATGCACTTAGTGCGACACTTTCAACAGATGATTTGGACTGATGAGATTGTCTACTATGAGTTTTTTCTCTTGACATTTTACCATGTCGAACATTTTTCTTTATTAGAGCCTCCTTCAATTTCTTGGCTCATTGAGAATTTTGGTTTTACTAATTTGAAATATTGGAAATGGGAAACAAAATCACCACTCCTCTAACACGTCCCCAATGTTCACCTGTACCCAATGCTTTGGACAAAACATCTTCACCTTCATAGACTTCGACCAATTTATCCTGTAAAACATATTACAATTTTCACACAATATCTATATCATCACATGTTTCAAACATTATATATATGCCATCTTAAACTTTGCACAATATAAACTTACAATTCGATTGGCACATTCTCGAGTGACTTCATCAAAGTATTCATTATTTTTTCCTTTTCGTGCTTTTTTCCATAAAGTTGCCCAATAAGAAGGATCACTCGATATATTCTACATGAACATACATATTTAATTAGCATAAACATGTTAGAATAAAAGATTTAATTTACGTCAAAAAACTTACTAATTCTTGGGCAAGATTCGCATAACCCTTCCGAGAAATATGATGATTATATACACATTTCGACCTTCTTTCTTTTTGAAGACAACTGATTTCATATACAACAAATCTAGTTGAAGTTACTTATCAAAACAATGATAATATGACATTTATTTAGAATGGCTTACATCCCATTCTTCACTTAATCATTCATTAACAAACGATGTCCACTGATCTTGCTCTATATGAGAATATTGTTGGAAGGAAATTGCAAGACCGAGGGTTCATCCTTAAATAGAAGTATGAACTTTTGAGTCAATGTGGTCTTGAAAATCCGAAACTTTCTAGATGGAGACATGAGTATACCATGTTTGGACTTAAAGTCCACATTGAACAACATCTACACAATTAAAAAAGTAGTAAACAATAAACTAATAAACTATTATGCACATGAATTAAAGTTTTAGAAAACATACCGCTACACAATCAAAAAGTTTATTTTTTAGATGGTTTGGAACTTTTTTCCAGGAATTATACGTTATAGGTATTTGTTGTCGAACACAAACTCCTATATAACTTTGCATTTTCTTTGCACCAAATCCAATCGGTTGTCCATGTTCATTATAATCAATGGCCAACTGTTGCCTAGATGTCCTTATTTGTGCCAACTCAGACATAGTAGTTAGGCCACGTGGAATACTTATTCTGCTATTTTTTTGTGGGATCATATTGCTATCATCCTCGTTGCTACTTGCTGAATTTTCCATGTCATTCTGTAGAAAAAAAAAACTCATACAAAAAACATATAATCTTAATATTTAAATACATATAACCATAGTAAATGACATACCATGTTTAATACATTATTTATCAACCCATCTACCCTCACAATCATTTCTAATGTATGTGGATGTTGTATCATCAATCTCAACAGATATATCAACATTGAGCATTCTTTGCATACCTCCATAACCACACTCTTATAGCATATCTCCTATTTCATCTTCATAAAAATCATCCTCAATTGTTCATTGTGGAGATGTTAAAACAATTGACCAACCCGAATTTGCGGAGTCTTTTACATAGAACATTTGTTTTGCTTGGGAGGCTAAAATAAATGGGTCTAATTTATGTCCAATACGATTGAGGTCACAATAATAAACTCAAACTTGTCTGTTTTGACTCCAGTTCTATTCTCAACCCAATTACATTTGAATAAAATAAATGATAATCCATGATAGTCAAGCTCTCATATTTCTTGTATTACACCATAAAAGGTCATATCTGACATGACAAGCCTTTTGTCCTTAGCACTAAAGACTTGCATTGTGGTAGCCGTTATACTAACTCCACTATTTTGAACCCTCCTAACATCATCACGATTCTTTTTGTGATAGTAGTAACCATTGACCACGTAACCATAATATTTTACTACAGTTGGACAAGGTCCATTAGCTATCCATCTCAAAGAAGACGATATGAAATTTTTGGGAACTTCGAGAGCTAGTACAACCTACGATATATTTCATAATATTTTAGTAGTTAACATTTAATTATACATCAAATAGAGGTCTCTAGAGATTACCCGTGTGGACAACCACTGACTGAATGTACGATTATGCTTTTCTTGAAGCCACCTTCTACTTTTATTTTTACCAGAATTGAGCTTAGATAAAATATCCATATGTTGCCTATTATAAATGACAAAGTTGGTAGATTATTGAATAATCAAGTAACCTAAAACGAGAATAAGATGGAGATCTACATACTCGACGTAAGGAAGCACATCATTTACATTTTGAATGACATAAAGATGAGCTTGATCCAACTCATTCTTACTCGATCTGATAAAAGAAGCAGCTGACAATGCTTTATCAATGTTTGAATTCGCTTTCTTTGTTGATGAGTTTAGCCCAATAGAATTAACACCAGATATGAATTCATAACAAAACTTTATAGTCTCTTCAACAATATAATTTTCTCCAACACATCCTTCTGGTCGATTTCTATTTCGTACATAAGTTTTCAACACTTTCATGTATCGTTCAAAAGGATACATCCACCTCAAATACATAGGTCCACAAAACTCAACTTCTCTTACGAGATGTACTACAAGGTATACCATTATTGTGAAGAATGATGGTGGAAAATACTTCTCTAAAAGGCATAGAGTGACAACGATATCCTTTTGCATACCCTTTAACTGAGATGAATCGACCGCCTTGCAACATATAGCATTAAAGAAGAAGCAATCTTCTATCTTCCTGCCAAATCCCCAAGAATCAAAATTTAGCCTTACACATCAATATTGAACCTAACAAATGAAAAACTTCACTCAAAATCATTTAATTATTGCTCAAATGAGTTGGCTCAAAGATTCTAATTCAACTACTTTCCAAAAGAACCTTACTTTGAAATAGTTTAATTCTTATCTCAATTTAACATATGCAAACAATGAATCAACAATCCTAAAAAGAAAGTCTAAGAATTTATACTATCATGTTGTTTGCCCAATAATGGAGGGCTTGAGGATAATTTGACTTGCATATAAGAATCCAAAACCTTTCTAAAGAAGAAAAATATCTTATTTTTTCACAGATTTATATATCATGATGGTATTGTCAATCATTCACAAATTCAGCAAACAGACTCATGATATCTAGATAAGAATGCAAACATCCATCAAGGAAAAAAGACCTACATTAACCTTTTGGAGTTCAGAAAACAAAAATCAAACTCTGTTGTAAGTTAAAACCATTTCATGTTTAAATGAATACCTCTTAGAAGACTAAGGACCTGTGTAAATCTTATAATATCAACAGAGTATTTGATTTGTGGCAGATACGACCCATGACCGACCACCCACTGACAGAGACGACCGACCACCCACTAGCAGAGACGACCCACGGCTACAGATCTGAATACTGACATGATGGAGACTGACGGTTGGAGTCTGACGGAGGGACGAAAAACGTGATGGAGACCGACGGAGACCGACAGACGGACGGTGGACAACCACGGATGGACGAACGATTCGCATGACCAAGGAGAGATACGGTTTGGGTAAGAGAGAAATGAAAGGGGCCGGCGCGCAAGATATGTTGAAATATATATAAAAGGGATTTTTTAATAAAGTAAGAAAAAAACAATTAGACCTTTAATGTCGGTTTTAAACTGACATTAAAGATCCATTTTTTTAAACCGACATTATACATCCGATTTCACACATTAAAGCTCAAAATTCTTGTAGTAAACCATAAACATCAAGATTTTAAAATCCCACAATGTACAAATGATTTAATCTTTAATAAAATTTTTTATGGGCAAATCTTTTGAATACAATAATAATAAGATTTTAGATTAGAGACAAAACTAAAGGTGTGGTTGCAAGTGATTTAAACTTTACCATAAAATACATAGAATTTGAAGAAAAATATTTGTATATTAATATTGTTAAATAAAATATTTGAATATCTTTAAGAATAATATATTGTTTACTGCATCGGGGAAATCTATTGATATATATATATATATATATATTTCTTGTTAGACTTTATTAAATTTGTCACCTAATTAGTTAAAGTCATTGGTAACTTCAAAATTATGAAAGAAATTCAATTATGAGTGAATTGGTGAAGATGATTCATTTTCATATTTAAATATATGAATATAACTAATAATTTATTTTATTAAAAAAAAAAAACTAACCTATTTGTACTTAAAAAACCAACAACCTCTCATTCAAATCTCCCTCTTTAAGTTTATATATATATATTTTGTCCAAAAACAAATAATCCTTTCTATTATTTTTTTAAAAAAAAACTTTTTTTTAGAGATAATTGTCTATTAGGTATTTGTTTTTATTTTATTGTGGTCTGTCTATTGGAAACTTTGATTTAAACTAAAATTCAAAAAAAAAAAAAATCGTGATAATTTCCTTATATAAAAAAATTATTTAATGATTTAACTAAAATTTTAATTTGAACCAAAATATTATTATTTTTTATGTAGACATAAATCCTTAAACGTATTCTTTTTGTAGATTTTGAATGATTATTTTAAAGTTTATTTGAAAATTATAAAGACATGAATTAGTGTGCATTTTTATAAAAAAAATGTAAAGAGAAAAAAGTACAAAATATGAAAAACAGTAAATCATTATAAACCAAACTTGTGTGATTACAAAAGTTAAAAACTGAAGAAAAAAAAAACAAACAAAAGCATAAAACATAAAAACAGTCAAAGCAAAAATGAAATTAAAAAAAAAATTGATTGTACCTTGACAAATTTCTTTAACTTGAAAAGTAACCGAAAATGAGGACATATATTAAGCAAAGCAAAAAGAAAGAGAAAATGTAATATCTCATTCTAAATATGATGCCTGAAATAATATTAAAAAAAAAACTACGATATTTGATATCAATGTTCTTATTAATGAAAAAAAACCATAATATTGTTGGAAAAATAGAAAAAGAAGAGGAATTATCTAATCGAAAATGAGATGTTTAATCTACCTATTGATAGAGAGATGAAAGATTATATTTTTTTATTTTAGATTTTAGATTCTAAATAGAGTTTCAATATATATGGTATATAGATTTATTATTTTTTATTCTTATTTTCGTGTAAACCACGTTAAATTTTATTTTATTATTTTATTATTTTCATAGTCATTTTTATTTTTTTATTCTTATTTTTCCACAACCACGTTAAATTAGATTTTTTTAAAAAAAAATTATTTAATTTAATGATTTAAATGTGAATTTACTTAAAATAATCATATAACTATAAATGATAAGTGACAAAATGGAAAATCAAATGTTCCCCTAATGCCTTTTAGATAATATAAATATTAAATAAAGAAAAAAAAAAAGGATAAATGTATGATATCTCCTTTCAGACCTAATGTTAGAAACAAGTTTCTACCAAAAAATTTTACTATATATAGGAACAATGTTGCTATTAATGAATTTTTTTTTTAAAAAAATAGCATAATACTACAAACAAAAAGTTCTAGCAAACACGATTAGAGAGCAGGAAAAAAAAAAAAGAAAAAGAAAAAGAAAGTTACCTAATAAAAAAATAAGAGGTTTAGTTTACTTATTTATAGAGTAAATAAGAGATTATTTATTTATTTTAGCTTTTAGATTTTAGATTTTAAATTCTAGATAGGTTTAGATATAAATAGTTATAGATTTTTTTTTGTTATTCTTATTTTTGTGTAAACCACAGTAAAATTTACATAGCCCATTTATTTATTTATTTATTTATTTTGTATTCTTATTTTTCCACAACCACGTTAAATTAGATTTATAAAAAATATTTATTTAATTCAATGATTTAAATGTAAATTTACTTAAGATAGTCCTATAACCATCAATTAAAAGGGACAAAAGGAAAAGTCAAATATTTTTCTTCATAATAGTCCATTTTATATAGTATAAATTATTTTTATCATCATCATCATCATAGCCCTTTTTTATTCTTATTTTTCCACAACCACGTTAAATTAGATTTAAAAAAACAAAATTTTTTAATTTAATGATTTAAATGTGAATTTACTTAAAATAACCATATAATAATCAACCTATAGGAACAACAAAGAAAATTAAATGTATCATTCCAGTATCCTTTTTAGATAGTATAGATATGTGTGTGCGAATTTTCGAAGGAAAAACACCATTTTAATTTGGTTCCGATTTGATTTGTGTTATTGTCCTTTTATTTTATTTTATTTGTTTTTTTTTTGGTTATCTGTACATGGTGCAATTGACAATATATATATACTTTAATTAAGAGGCAATCAGATATTTAAATCTCTCCCACTACATATTATGCTATTGTATTAAAAATAATTAAAATAAAATAAGAGAAAATATCAATTTATACCCCTAAACTTTGGGACCATATCAACTTAAACACTAAACTAAGAATTGTATCATTTTAAACCTTAAACTTTGGAGCTTGTATCAATTTAAACTCTGAACTTTGAGATTTGTATTAATTTAAATTTCAAACTAATAATTATATCAATTTAAACACTGAATTTTCATAAGTATATGAATTTAAACCATGAACTTTCATAAATATATCAATTTAAACTCCGAACATTTATAAAATTTAGGGTTTAAATTAATACAATTACTAGTTTGAGGTTTAGATTATACAATCTCTAAAGTTTATGGTTTAAATTGATACTATTTAGTTTATGGTTTAAATTGATACAACATCCAAATTTAGGTGTATAAATTAATATTTGTCCTAAAATAAATCAGACGGTCTAAACTCTTAATGATGCCAATCCAGCTATTAAAAAAATGAATCAATTTTAAATCAAATTTTTGTTATTCTTTCTAGTTAAGAATAAGAGTTTATAAACACACACAATTTTTCTATTCATCATTTAATTTAGTTTATAAAAGAATAGGAAGATTATCCTAATTTGCCAAAATGAACCTAATTCTACTAGCATACAAATGTATTAACGATCAAGAAGAATTTGTAGTTCAAATCTCCATATCTCTAATGTGTAAGAAAAAAAAAAAGATTATCCTAATTTCTTTCTCACTAAATTTGCTTTCATATTTTTAATGCCCAGTGATGTTAGAGTAAACAATGAGTCAAATATACCTAAGATATTGCACCTTTTTTGAGGGGCTAATTGTGAATAATAGAATCATCTTGTAATTTTAGATCATACATTCTCTATTTGAAAATCAAGCAAATAAATCCTATGATAATTTTTTTTTTATATGTAGAATGCAATAAATTTATATTTTATAATCTTTTTTCCAAAAAAAAAAAAAAAAATTTGACCATTCCCTCTTATTATTTGTTTTTACGATTTGTTTTTTTTTTCCAAGTTCAAATAATCCAGGGAAAATTTGAATTTAATTTTGACATAGTCTTGGTCTTTGTATATATCTAAATCTATTGCACTATGTTCGAGTTGATATGTATTTTATTTCATCCCTAAATTGAATACTTTTGTATTATATCAATTGACATTAGTCTTTTTCTTTTGTTGTTGTTTTTTATACAAACCTTTAGTGAATTGGCATAAGAATTATAGTTAATGCTATGATAATCGCATAGTCGATGATTCATGTAAATGAAATAAAACATAAAAGTTTAAATTTTTTTAGATTAGTAGGAGGTTTATCAAATCTATTATATTGTTGTCAATGCAAGCATAATCTCAATTAACATACCATATATATTAACGATTAAGAAGCACATGGTTCGGATCCTTCTATACTCACTTATAATAATAGAAGAAAAATGTTGTCTTTCTAACTACATATATTGATACTCATGTTGGGTCTATATATTTATTCAATAGATTTTTTTTTTTCTAATCACTTTTTAAATGAAGATATTAACAACTCAAGGGACTTATATTCTGGACAAATTTCTTTTTAATTCAATAATTACAAAGTAGAGAATTGAATGATCAACCATTAAGATATTAATTAGTATTTTATCCAATTGAACTAGTTATTTTGGCTAGGTCATATATTCTTAGAATTAAAAATGACTATAAATAGAACATATGTAAAAAATATATAATTGAACTTTACTATTTGTTTCAAAAATATTTTTAAAATATCATTGGAGTACAAATTCCTTGGAATTTTATATAGAACCTATGGAATGACGTGCCAGTAACCTATGACGAAAATTTAGATTATCACATCATTTTAAGTCATATCACCATACCATTCTTTGTACCAATTTTTGTTCAAAATTATAAAAGATTTATATTCTAATGATAGTTTTGAAACGTTTATGAAAGTTGAAGAATTTTGAAAGTACGAATATTTTTTAAACAAATAACAAAATTAAAGAGTTCTGTTATAATTTAGTAGCGACGTACATGAGTAAGGTTGAGATGGAATTGTTTCTGGAACAATATGAAAATTTGAATTGGATTGAGTTGAATTGACTATCTAAAAGACTAGAACAAGGTCTTTAGAGTTGGTTGTCGAATTATTATTATTTTTTTATTGATTTAAAATACTTAAATTTATCTATATCACATGATTAAAAACTAAAATTTCATACAACTTAAATGTTTAAATATCAATTATCCATGACATCTATTAAAACTTTAAACAAAACAGACATCATAACAATTTGATAAAAATAGAAAAAGAAACTAAAACTTATAATATAAATACATTATTAATCTATATATATAACTTGAATAACCCGAAAAACAATAATTCGACAAAAAAATAGAAATAATTTAACTTACCTAAAATAAAATTAATTTAACTCAATTCTTATAGTTTGAGCTATTCGGATTCTCACATCATTCTCACATCTTTAGAAGTAGGATAGACTAAAACGTAAGTAGAGCCACAAAAATTAATAATATATTGTAACCATATTTTATTTCATCGTTGGGAACTTCAATAAACCCTAGATTATAAGCGTGGAGCTACAAAAATCCAAATGTAAATTCCCGTATTTTTCACAAAGTCAAAGTGAGAGTTGAACACGCAAACGCCGCGCGCGTGGCATCTGAATTTCTTTGGTCTTCATCCACCAATCATATTGTATACGTATTACATAAATTATAATATATTCTTTTTCAACCAAAAAAAAAGTCCCTAATATATTCGAAGATTATTGGAGTTTCTCATTTATTTTTTCAAGAAAAGTCATATGATTCACAATTTAATCTTATAATATTCGGTTTAAATTATTATTTCAGTGTAATATTTCTTCGGGTTGAAAATTAAAAAGTGTTCGGGGACAACGATTATATTAAGATTACAAATAACAGTATCTTGTTATAATAAATATTATTTTAAAACTTTTGTTTAACTATTATAAATAATACTTTAATTTATTATCGTATTTATTATTTTATATTTATCATTTTTTTCTTTGCTGCAATGTTTACTATTTTATTCTTGAACTAAAATAATTTATACCTCAAATACATAATATTATAATCCAAACTAAAATAATCTACATCCCACACAAACTATTAAAACCCAACGACAATAACTTAAGAATATAATAACTAAGTTTTTGCCCCAAACATCTCCTAAGTTATTGAGACTTTCAATGGATAAAGTTAACCAAAGAAGAATAAAGAAACAATAAGTCATTATAAAATATACCAAAAAATCTATATATAATTTTGATTATTTTACTTTCAAATTTGTCCAATTTTAGTCCTCGTAGTTTCAAGGTCTATTTGATAACGTTTTCGTTTCTTATTTTCTTATTCTATTTTTCATTTTGTTTCTTATTTCCTTATTCTATTTTTCATTTTTGTTTCTTATTTCCTCATTCTATTTTTCATTTTTTTAAAATACTAACTTGTTTTAATTGTTCTTATTTTTTATTTCTAAAATTTGAGAAATATTTATGAAAATGAGATAAAATTTGAGAATTTACAAAAATAAGTTTTTAAATGTGTTTCCATTTATATTCAAATACGAGGTATGGTAGGATGTGATGCAGGCGTGGCCGTGCCATCTTTATCCTTCAAGTCTTAGATTCCCAGGTTAGACATATTTTATTATTATTATCATTATTTTTCATTTCTTTCTTTCTTTCTATAGTAATTTTCTATTTCTTCTATTTTTCTTCTATATTTCTTTCTTTCGTTTACGTTTCTTATTTTTTTTAAAAATATTTTCAATATTTAGATTTATGTATTTTGATTTTTAAATTTTAAATTTACAATTGATAAATTTAAATATATTTTTTAATTTTACAATACACATGTTTATATATTGTTTTAAATTTAAGTTTATTATTTTTATTACATTTGAAACCAGTTAGAATTTTATAAACTATAAATTTTGTTTACTAAAATATTCATTTAGGTTCACTTTAATATATTTTACCACCACAACATTTACATAATAATATAATTGAGTTGGATTCGAGTCAACGTCACCTAAGACAAATGATTTGAGTGAGAAATAATATTGTAAATTAAATTTTAGCAGCATATGAATGATAAAAACAATTATATTATAGTTATTAATATTGCAACGAGTCTTGTGTGTATTTGATCATGTAAATTTTTTATAATTATTTTTTATATTTTTATGCATACTATATATTTTCTATTTTACAAAATTAAATTACATTTAAACTAAACTATAAAAACAGAAAATGTTAGGAAAAAAAATACCAG
>NW_028326067.1:0-13626 GCF_027475165.1 Benincasa hispida | reverse complement strand
GTTATTTTATTTGGCATTTACTCATATCCAATAAACAAAGCTCCATGGTTATTGTATGTAAACTTAAGCATGTATATGAGATATACAAGTGGATAATGCCCTAAGTGATATCCTAAAAAGGTCTGTAGTATAAGGATTAAGGAGGGATACCTATCTAGTGTTTTTTTTTTTTAACACTACGGATACCACCGCTTCTATAGAGGTTTACAAGCGTTGTGAACCTAATACAGATGGTCTTTTTGAAGAAACTCTATTCAAGAGTACTAGTGTGGAAGCAGATCTTCTGCGGGGTGTGACAGGAACTTCCCACAGGCCAAGCATTAGATACCTAATAAAGCATTCATAACGCTAAATTACTAGCATGCTAAAGGAACAATAAACTAGAGACCAAGAGATCATACCAGTTGAAGACTTATTCTTCACAGCAAATCTCGTTTTCGCTAGAATGGTAAGTTATCGTTCAGCAAATCTCAATTGTCTACCTCGAACAGTCTCCACACGAATAGAAGGAAACGGGGACGACACCACCACTCAGAGCCCTCAGGATTCTTGGAATGAGAATCCAAAGGGTGGGCTTTGTTCGGATTTGGTAGAGGGGAAGAAGAAGGGAGATCGTATACAATGATCAAGCAAGTAGGAGAAAGGATCGTCTATCGTATAGACAAAATGCTTGATCGTTTAGGTGAAGTATACGATCGTGTAGGAAAAGATAAGCGATCGTCTAAACGATCATGTGGGAAAAGCTAAGTGATCGTCTATACGATCGTTTAGTAAATATCGGGCATTAAACGATCGCTTAGAAAAAGGTAAACGATCGTTTAGTAAATAGCGCACGTGGATGTGCGATCGCTCAGTACTATCGTATAGGTAAGTGATCGTTCAACACTATCATACAGGCACTGATTTTACTAAGTGATGAGACACTTCAACTCTATGTTCGTGCATCCAATGCTTAATACACTGTGAGTTATTTAAGCATCTCAAAGCGATTTTTCAACTTACTCATTCGTTATGAAAACAGAAGAGACACCAATCTATTATCCCTTAACCGTCCAATTAATAAACAATGAATATAATCACATTATACTCATAACCTATGGATTAATATCATATATTAACCATACTATTTTTCCTTCACTAGATATAAATCATATTTATATCCAATTTCCTCCAAATTAATGTATCTCATACATAAAGTTAATTATATCATATATAATTAACTAGTTCAATTATATCATATATAATCGAACTCCCTCTTGTCAATTTGAACATTTCAAACTGACCCAAAAACTAATTCTCAACTTGTATCCAAGCTACCAAGGGGACCTTATGGACCTATGGCTCACGAAGCTCCAAAGGTACGTGAATTAACTAACTAAAACTCTTAGCCACGATATCCACATCCGTTAAACTGGTCAGGCATTCTACTAAAGAATACAGCTTGAAACTCTTCTTACCACAAAGATATTTCTGTGTTCATCTGGATATAACCATCTTGTGTACGATGACCCTTCACAGATTGCGGTTAGTATAGCATAGGCCATTTTCATTTTGTTCATTAGAGGACTAAATCCCAAAAAAATCTCGCCTTGGATTTAAGGGGCAAAATGGAAAATTGGCCTTGCTATACTTACCGCATCTGTGAAGGGTCATCGTACTCATGATTGGTTATATCCAGTGGACACAGAAATATATTTGTGGTAAGAAGAATTCAGCTGTTGGTCTTTAGTAGAATGCCTGACAGTTAACGGATGGTGGATATCGTGGCTAAAGAGTTTAGTTAGTTATTCACGTACCGTTGGAGCTTCGAGCCATAGGTCCATAAGGTTCCCTTGGTAGCTTGGATACAAGTTGAAAATTAGTTTTTGGGTAAGTTTGAAATATTCAAATTGACAAGAGGGAGTTTGATTATATATGATATAATTGAACTAGTTAATTATATATGATATAATTAACTTTATGTATGAGATACATTAAAGTGAAGGAAATTGGATATAAATATGATTTATATCTAGTGAAGGAAAAATACTATGATTAATATATGATATTAATCCATAGGTTATGAATATAATGTGATTATATTCATTGTCTATTAATTGGACGGTTAAGGGATAATTGGTCGGCGTCTCTTCTGTTTTCATAACGGATGAGTAAGGAAGAACGTTTTGAGACGCTTAAATAACTCATGGTGTGTTAAGCATTATATGTGTGGACATTGTGTTGAAGTGTGTTATCGCTTAATAAAACCAGTGCCTATATGATAGTGCTGAACAATCATTTACTTGTATGATAGTGCTGAGCGATCGCTTAACGCTTACACTTGCGAACGCTATTTACTAAACGATCGTTTAGTGGCCGATATTTGGTAAACGATCGTATAGACGATCACTTAGCTTTTTCCTACACGATCATTTAGACGATCACTTACCTTTTGCTACACGATCATATACTTCACCTAAACGATCAAGCATTTTGTCTATACGATAGATGAGCCTTTCTCCCACTTGCTTGATCTTTGTATACGATCTCCATTCCTCTTCCCCTCTACCAAATCCGAACAAAGCCCACCCTTTGGATTCTCACTCGAAGAATACTGAGGGCTTTGAGTGGTGGTGTCGTCCCCGTTTCTTTCTGTTCGTGTAGAGACTGTTCGAGGTAGACAATTGGGATTTGCTGAACGATAGCTTACCATTTCAGCGAAAGCGAGATTTGCTATGAAGAATAAGTCTTCAACTGGTATGATCTCTCGATCTCTTATTTATTGTTCCTTTGAGTATACCAATAATTTAGCGTTATGAATGCTTATTAGTATGTTTGAATATATATGTGGAAGTTCTGTCACAATGAATTGGAAAGATCTGCTTCCACACGTAGGTACTCTTGAATAGAGTTCCTTGAAGACCATCTGTATTAGTTCACAACGCTTGTAAACCTCTATAAAGCGGGTGGTATCCGTAGTGTCACTAGGATAAGGTATCCCTCCTTTATCCTTATACTACAGACCTTTTAAGTTATTACTTAAGGCATGATCCACTTGTATATCTCATATACATGCTTAAGTTTACATACAATAACCATTGATTTTTATTTATTGGATATGAGTAAATGCAAATAAAATAACTCTTATTTTATTAATAACAATGTGTACAAAGTTTACAAACTACAAGAGTCTAGGAGAATTAGGACACCAATCCCAATAGTTGAGTAGCGAGATCATGAGATTGCTGCCTTAAGAGAGCAGGTGTAGGCTCGTAAACTATTAAGTCAAGTCAAACCCCTACTGTCAGGGCAAATGACAAAGGGAAGATCGTGTTGCATGAAGCTCAACCGCAACAATCAAACTCCGTTGCCTCTCTATCAGCCCAACAATTGCAAGACATGATCATGACTTCTATAAGGGCTTAGTATGGAGGCTCATCTTCTTTATGTATTCCAAGTTGTACACCTAGAGAATTGACAACTTGAAGATGCCTGCTGGGTACCAACCTCCGAAGTTCTAGCAATTCGATGGAAAGGGTAACCAAAAACAACACATTGCCCATTTTGTTGAAACACGCGAGAACGCAGGAACCGGAGGAGATCTGCTGGTCAAAAAGTTTGTCAAAACCCTGAAAGGAAATTATTTTGACTGGTACACTAATCTAGAGCATGAGATGATCGACAGTTGGGAACAGTTGGAAAGAGAGTTCTTGAATCGCTTCTATAGCACTAGACGCACTGTCAGTATGATGAAGTTGATAAATGCAATCACTGAACTGTTTGTGGTTGAAGTGTGCACCTAAGGAATGCACTAGAGACTTCTTTATATTTTGTAGGGAATAAAACCCCGTACATTTGAGGAATTGGCAACTCGAGCCCATGATATGGCATTAAGCATCGTCAGTAAAGGGATGAAAGATTTTCTGATCCCTGAGATGAAGAAGGACAAGAAAAAAGGACGCTGAGAAGATTGTGAAAAGCGTCACAAAGAATCAATGGTCGCTAATACAACCCCACTGAAATTTTCTTCGAAAGGAAAAGAAAAGAAAATTGAGAAGAAATATGATGGAGGTGAAAGATGTCACCTAACTTTGAAGGAGAGGCATGAAAAAGTTTATCCATTTCTTGACTCTGATGTTGCAGATATATTTGAGCAACTGCTAAAAAAGCAGCTTATTCAGCTATCAAAATGCAAACGACTGGAGCAAACCAAAAAAGTGGATGATTCTAACTGCTGCAAGTATCACAGGGCCGTTAGCCACCCGTCGAGAAATGTTTTGTGCTGAAGAAGCTGGTTCTAAGGTTGGCTCGTGATAAAAAAATTAAGTCGGATCTGGACAAGGTTGCTCAAACAAATCATGTCGTGGTGGCAATAACTCTGAGTGCTCTAACATCGGATATGTGTTATGACGAAAAAGAAAGTTTAATCCAGTTTGAGACCTTTGATCTTGTAGTCGTTCGGTTTTAGAAAGCGGTCCGAATGAGAGATTTTCAAAATAAAGAAGAACATGTTGATGATGACGATGATGAGGGATGGATTCTCGTAACGTGTTGAAAAAGAGAAAGCCGAATTCCACCCGAAAAGATTTGCATTCCTATTGAGTTACAAAAGAGGAAACATGACTTAGAAAATGAAAGGAAAAAAAGAAGGCTTGACAGCCCAGGCTTGTTGAGGAGGAAGATGGGGACTTTTCTCAACCCAGGCAATAGGTGACGTTAGCAGATTTCCTATCGGAGGACTTCTATGGCATTTTATTCGAGGAAAACGCCATAGGTTGTTGCATGTCATGCCGTCAGCACGTCAAGAGAAGAGGATACTCCTCTAATTTCATCAAAACTGATGGAAGAATCAAAAGGCTTACTATCGTTCAACATAGATGACTTGTTGTCACTTCTTCAAGCAATTAAGACGGCTCTAATCAACGTGTTGTTAGTGTATAATGCATCTAATATGCTGACCTCTACGACACACGCGTATACCTCTTTCTGTGCATTCATAAGTTTCTCAAACGGGGATCTATTATTGGGATCAAAGCTACATAATAGGCCTCTACATGTCTCGGGCTACATTCGATAACAGAGAGTTGGGAAAATCCTCATCGATAATAGATCAGCCGTCAATATAACAACTAAGAAAACTATAAAGCAATTGGGCATCCTCATGGAATAATTGTCGAACAGTAAGTTGGTAATTCGAGGTTTCAACCAAGGTAACCAAAGGGCGATAGGCATGATACGCTTATAACTCCTCATTGGCGACCTAAAGGCCGATGCATTGTTTCATGTCATAAACTCGAAGACCACCTATAAGCTACTGTTGGGACATCCTTGGATTCATGAAAATGGGGTGATAACGTCAACACTACATCAATGTTTCAAGTTTTATCAAGACGAGATTAAGAAAGTTGAAGCAGACTCTAAACCATTTTCAGAAGCTAAGTTTCATTTCACAGATGCGAAGTTTTATTTGAAGAGTAAGGGTGTTGATGAGGTAATACCTATGGAGACTCCATTAATAAAGGATGAAGGTGAATCAAAATCAAAATCACAATCAGATGTTGGAAGAAAACAGGCAACAAGGCACGAGCCTATAGCTCGAAAGGGGGTGAGGCATCCACCAGAGTTACAAAGATACCGATTTTGGAAGATGAAAAGGCTCAAGTCCTCCAATCTTGCGTTATGTTCCTTTGTCGAGGTGTAAGAAGAGTGAGTCACCTTTTATGAAGTGCTCAAAAGGCTTGAAGGTCAGGGATATTGAAATCTTAAAAGAAAGTTTCGTTACACCACTCATGTTGATAATGCAATCGGAAATCCATGAACCTAAAGGATACTTGACAAAGGTAAATCTGCCCTAAACACGAATGAAAGACGGGTTCGATCTTAAAGCTTATAAATTGCTGGAAAAAGCAGAGTATGACTGTTGGGGTTGATGCCCTAAATCTCATAGGGTTTAGTAGTTTGTAAACATGTATATAAACAAACGTTATATGATGTAATAATATGAGATATTTTCTTCACTACAGTCTTTAATATATAAGATATTTTGTTACATTAACCACAAACCAATAAACTAAGATCTTTGGTTATCGTTGTAACTTAAGCATGTATGTGATGACATACAAGTGGACCGTGCTTTAAGTGATAACCTAAATGGTCTGTAGTAGATGGATAAAGGAGGGAAACCTTATCCTATTTACGCTATGAGTGTGGCTTGATTTGTAGATGTTACAAGTGTTGTAATGTACTACAAATGGTTTAATCCTGACCATTCATGTATTAGACATGCGAGCGAGGATGTTCTATACAAAAGAGTTTGTATAAGATCGAACCACAAAATGTTTAGTCTCGTTATATAACACCGTTCATGATAAAGACTTTCATTTCACTAGGATGACCATAGGTAACATGATCTTAATCCTGAGTGAGTTGAGAACTCCTACCTATGAAGGCAGTATTTTGATTTGTATGGGTATGAGTGGCCAGATCACCGACTTAAAACTACCACTTTGGGGATTCGTCTAATTGGAGAGCTAGGAACTCAGCTACCAAGACGAAATTCACTCCTTCCCCCATTTAGGGGTAAGTAGATAAATTGCTCCTTTAAGGGCTGATTCTGGGACTTGAACAATGTGGCGCCACATCTTCTCTTAGCCCGATAAGGGTTTAGTCATAGTGGGATTATGATGTATTGTTCATTAGAGGAATCAGTGGTACTTAGGGAGTTAGATGTAATTACAGGGGTAAAACGATAAATTGACCCGGCTGTACTTACGAGCGATTGTGAATGGTCATCATACTGTTGATTGGTTATATCCAATAGACACAGAAATATATCTGTAGCGTGAAGAATGCAGCTGTCGGTCTTTAGTGGAATGCCCGGCAGTTAACAGATGGTGGATATCATGATTAAAGAGTTTTAGTCAGTTTTTCAGTACCGTTGGAGCATTTAAGCTACTGGTCCATATGGGTCCCTTGGTAGCTCAATGGATTCATGTTGAGAATCAATTTTTGGGTTAGTTTGAAATGTTCAAATTAACAAGAGGAAATTTGATTATATATGATATAATTAAATTGTATCAACTATATGAGATATAATTGAATTAATGGATTAGATACATTAAATGGAGGAATTATTATTTAATGTTATAAGGGAGAAAAAAGAACTATGGTTTATATATTGCATGAGATGTGATATTAAAACTATAGGTTATAAATATATTATTTATATTTGTATATAAATTAAGGATAATTGGTTACGATTTTTCTCTGATAACCGACTTAGTGGGAAGTTGTGATCAGTTATAGTAACTGAAGGTTAAAATGAAAATTATTTTCATTTTTACACTATGCGATCATTTTGATATTGTGAATCGGACGATCAAAAGCATAAGGTATACGATAGCTTGAGAGCATACACGATCATGTACCAAGTTTTCTATACGATAGTCACTTATCTTCTAAGAGATCGAGTACATTGTCTATACGATAGACTAAAACTATCTCCCACTTACTCGATCGTTTACACGATCTGAAAAATTCTTCCTACCCTTTACCAAATCCTATAGATCCCACAACTCCTTGATTCTCACACTGAGAATACCAAGGTAACCTTCTGGTGGTGTCTGTTTACTGTTCGAGGGACGAGTGTTGTTGTACTTGTTTGTGCTTGTTCGAGGAGATTGTTGAGACCTGTCGTTCGTGCTGGTGAACGATCGTGCAGTAAGTTCAAGGGAACGAGAAGAATTGTTCTTCAAGGGTAAGTTCTCTTGAACCTTAGTATTTTCCATTTGAAACATGCTGTAATTTAGAGTTTTGCATAATTATTGCTGTTTGATCATAAATGTGTATGTTCTATCACAATGGGGTTTGGAACAATCTCACTTCCGCTCACGGGTCTCTGACAAACTTGGCTCTGATACCAATTAAAAGAACTCTTAACAAAGAAACCCGTGAGCATGTAACAAAGGGCCGCCCTCATAGGCAGGAGTTCCCAACTCACTCAAGATTAAGGTCATGTTACCTATGGTCATCCTAGTGAAATGAAAGTCTCTGTCATGAACGACGTTATATAATGAGACTAAACATTTTGTGGTTTGATTTTATACAAACTCTTTTGTATAGAGCATTCCCGCTCGCATGTCTAATACATGAATGGTTAGGATCAGATCATTTGTAGTACATTACAACACTTGTAGCATCTACAAAGCAGGTTACACTCATAGTGTAAACATGATAAGGTTTCCCTCCTTTATCCATCTACTACAGACCATTTAGGTTATCACTTAAAGCAGGATCCACTTGTATTTTATCATATACATGCTTAAGTTACAACGATAACCAGGGATCTTAGTTTATTGGTTTGTGACTAATGCAACAAAATATCTCATATATCAAAGACTGTAGTGAATAAAATATCTCATATTATTACATCACATAATGTTTGTTCATATACATGTTTACAAACTACTGGACCCAAATAGATTTAGGGCATCAACCCCAACAATATCCCACTTGTCCTAAAGCTAGTGGGGTGTACTAGAAAATTACAAGTACAAATCAATAAACTAGGGCATAAATGCCTAGTACAATAATACTCTCACTTGCCTTAGTCCAACTGCGGACGATCCCGTAGACCCATGCTCTGAAGGTGACCCTCAAACACTGTAGCCATGAGAGCCTTCGTAAACTTAGGTGGGGTTTCTTCTATATGGCATACCATATGACATATAAATAAACATACATCCTATGTACACTCACAAAGATTAATGGATCGGGATGAATTATCTCAAAATCGAAAATAAAAATTCTATCTATTTCATATTCCATCGAGCAAACCAGTTCATAGACGAACTGGGTCTTGAACCGCCCGGGCGAAGCTCCCATCATTTAGTAAACGCGGTCGGGTATACATGATCGTTTAGCTACGATCGAGTACCAATGACTATGCGATGAAGCATGAGGTACCCGATCGTTTAGCGCACAAGAAAAAACATGCAAGTCTAAACGATCGTTTAGACGACAACGTTGTTGTGAAGCACAATCATCTAGATGATCACATAACAAGCGCTTAGTAATCTATTTACTCCGCAATCGTGGAGTCAAGAACTAAGTGATGAAGCTTGCTAAGCTACATGATCATCTAGTGCGCGCGCGTCAACCTACTCCCAAGTATCCAATACTCTACGATCGTATACCCCATCGTTTACACGACCCGACCAATGTTTGGTCGTCTTCATCCTCGAAGAATAGAAACTCCTTACCTTGAAGCTTCATCACGAATGACTCATAGAGACTTAAACACTTTGAATTTATAGACTCGATGGCAATTTAATATGCCCAAAAACACAAGGGCCCTTACAATTAACTTTAAATGTAAAAGAATTTAAATAACCAGAGGTTTCATCCCAGAAAACTTCATTAATCCACATTCCACTAAACCATTTAACGCTTAAACAGAATGTAGACATGCTTCACCTACTGAGAAAGTAAATGCTTTTCTTTGCATCAATGAATTTGGAATATCAGAACCTGTCTTTGATATCAATTGAAGGAACTCTTGTCAAAGAGTACTTCTGAGCGGAAGCAAGATCTTTCCAAACTTTTTGTGACAGAATTAACACATTCACAATCAAACAGACTAAATATGCATTTAACAACTAATTACAGGCATGCTTTGAACTTTAAATAACAAAAAGAGAAGATACATACCAATTGAAGAACCCTTCTTCATAGAAATCTCCCTTTTGTCAAACGGACTGCACCTCTCGCTCTTGCTGAGATCGTTCACCAAATCATTGTGTCGTCTACTCGCGAACAAGTTGAGAGTACCTCAATGTAGTGGGAGGAAAATATGTTTCTTAGCCATTATTGAGAAAAAGATGAATTCCCTATAAGAAACCTATTTGTATATTAATATGTTTACAATGATTCTCTCAGCTAAAGTGTTTAAGAATCTTCTAGTAAGACTAGAAACACCAGAGGTTAATAACCTAGGGCAAGTGAGAGAAATATCAGGTATGAGATATTAAATGGCTAAAACCATGGGTATGGGATGCCCTAGTTTATTGTATTTCTCTATAAAACTCAGAAACTTAGTCTTATATATCAGATATATCAGTTACCACTGGAGTTTTAGTCCGAGTGGGAGTTTGTTGGGTTTTATGTCCTAAAACTCGTGGTTTGCAAACATTAGAACTTAATCTGAGAATTTAATAAAGTTGTTGTTGAATATATTATTTTTTAGAAATCCAATAAACCTAAGTCCCTTGACTATTATATGAGTACTTGAACTTTATGTGGGGACATACAAGTAGATCAGGTTCGAGTAAATAGTTAAAATGATCTATAGTATATGAATAAGGTTGGGTACCTTATTCAGGTAACACTATTGGATGCAACCTACTCTATAGTTGTTATAAAGAGTTGTAAAGTGCTACATACGAAGTGATCCTAATTCGTGCATGTTGAGACATGAGAAGTGTGGGTGTCCTGTGCAAATGAGTTTTGTGCAAGATCAGACTACGAAACCCTTCACTCTTACTTTATAACGCTGTTTACTATTTAAGACTGACGATTTCAAAGTGATGACCTAGGTAACTTAACCTTAATCCTGAGCTAACTATGAACTCCTGTTTGTTTGGGATTATCCTTTGATCTGCAAACGGTGAGAGTAGACCAATTGCCTCTGCTTAATAAGCTTACCATTTTGGGGATAAGACCGGATGAATAGCTTGGAACATAGGGTGCAAGAGGGAATTCACTCCTAACCAATTAGCGTTAGTAGAGGGGTTGTTCCCTTTAAGTGCTGATTCTGGGTCTTGAACAAGAGGCCTCACCCTCTCATTGGCCTGAGAGGGATTCGATTTGTTGATTGGATCATAAATCAATTGTTCATTAGGGGATCAGTGGAACTTAAGGAACAAGAGGTAATTTCGGGGGTAAAACAGAGATTCGACCCAACCGTTATTACGAACAACCTGTGAAGGGTTAACTTAGTAATCATGGTTATATCGAGTGGACATAATATATCTACAGTGAGAGGAGTTCAGCTATGGGCTTTAGTGGAATCACCCATTAGTTAACGAATGGGGGTTAGATCAGTCTAATGAGTTTAGCCGATTAATCTCGGATCGTTGGAGTCCATGATCTGTAGGTCCGCGAGGTCCCCCTACTAGCTCGTAAATGGGTATGCTTTAGGGTAGCTTGAGAAATTAATTTGAAATGTTCAAAGTAAACGAAACAAGAGAATAAATATTTAAATATGATTTAAATATATAAAGATGATAATTGTGAAAATTTAATTTAATATTTGATATTAAATTAATTAATTTTTAAAATTGATTTATGAAATTAATTTAAGAAAATCAAATTTAAATTAAAATCATTTAAAAGTCATTTTGTATTTTAAAAATAAAATGAAAAAGTCGTTTTTGCATGGCACATAATGGGAAAAGAGTATTTTCCATTATCATCATCTTTTATGCTCACACACAAACCATGATCTTCTCTACCTTGTTCTCCAAGCATGAGCTGAAAGTTATGCACTCCATCTCTTTGCATGTTCATCTTGATATATAAAGAAGTTTAGAGTTGTTGGAGAAGAAAGAGGAATATAGAATTTTGAGAGAAAAATCGTGGTGAAGAAGTTGTCTTCTTTAACTTGTTGCTGTGAGCTTCCTTTGTTTCTCCACATCTACAAGCTGTTCTTGAGTTCCACAACTCTACCTAAATCTCCAAGATCATAGTAGGGAAGGCTTTGAGGTGGTTCACGTTGACATCAAGTGAAGGCAGCAGCTGAACAACAATTTTCTTGAAGAATTCTTCAAAGGTATGTTCTGAAAACCCATTTTTATGAACAGCGTGCTTTAGTTTTTGCCAAAATTAGTGAATTAGAATGCTTATGGATCATTGATACTTCCGCTGCATGTTGTATAACTCTAGCAATTATTTCATTTTGCATCTTAGTTCAATAAAGGAAAAAAGGAGAGAGCGTTGCTGAATCATAAACAACCGTTTAAGAATTTTGAGAGCCTATATGATAGTCGCTCTTTGTCTAGACGATCATCCACCTCGTGCCTAAATGATTGCACACTAGTTGCTACACGATTGCATAAATTCTCTAAACGATCGTAGTGTGTGCCGAGTTTGCTAAACGATCGTATACCATTTCCTAAACGATCGTTCAGTAAAACCTACACGATCGTGTAGTGTCTCCTAAATGATAAGCATTGTGTTATGCAATAGTGCCTTTTTCCCTTCCATTTGCTTATCACCTACATGATCCGTGCTTCCTTCTTCCTCTACATAATTCACCAAAGACCACGCTTTGGGTTCTCAATCTGAGAATACTCGGGGCTTTTTTCTGGTGGTGTCGTCCCCGTGGCGTTCGTGTTCGTGCGATTGTTCATGCTGCTGTAGTCGACGCTGTTGCTGGGCGTTGGTTGATCAAGTGGAGGGTTCTGTTGCGTTGAGTGTCGAAGATTGAAGATTGTCTTCAACTGGTATGACACTCTTTCTTTTTTTTATATCTTGTTCATAGCATGCCGTTAATTAAGATTTGTTTGCATAACTGTACATTTGAATGTATATTGTTGTATTTCGGTCACTGTGAAATCAGAGTGATCCGAACATGCTCATGGAACTTTCGGTAAGAGATCCTTCAATTGGTATCGGAGCCAGGTTTTGATACTTCGATTTCATATGTTGCAACAAAATGACATTTACGTTCTTGGTGGGTGCATTTCTACACTGTTTAATGATTAAATTTGCTGTGGATGTGCGAATTAATGGATGGTTTCGGGATGATTAGCCTTGGTTTGATTTAGATCCTTTTACATTTGCGATTATTTGTAAAAGCCCCTGCGTTTTTGGGCATTAATAATTGTTATCGAGTCTGTATTCAAAGTTTGTTTGAAGTTTTGAGTTGTTCGAAGAAGAAGATATGGGCAAGTGTTGCAGTTCTTCTAGGAAGGAGGTGATCTAGGGTTGATCGCATCGTGCAGATGATGTGGTACGCGATCGCTATTGATTGCATCATAAAGATGATGGAGTACGCGATCGCTGTTGAATGCATCGGTTAAACGAAAAGGTATGCGATCAAGAGTTGTTCGTATCGTATTGACGATTGGGTATTCGATCGCAGAGTATCAAGTCTTGTAGATGATGAGATGCTCACGTATCATTTAACATACACGCGCACTAGACGATTGTTTAGGTCAGCAAGCTTCATCGCTTAGTAACTAACTAAATGATCGTTTAGTAACGTATGGTAAATCGTTACCTATCGTTGCGCTAAATGATCGCATAGGCGATCAGGCTTAATAGCCTCCTCGTCGTCTACGCGATCGTTTAATAATGCTCTTATCGTCTAGTGCGCGCTGAACGATCATCTACCTATGGAGTTTACTACACGATGGAGTCCTCTGGCGGTTCAAGACCCGGTTTGCCTGTGAACCGATTTGCTCGATGAAAAATGTAATAGATAGGGTTTTTTCATTCCGATTTTTTGTAAAGGCTCATCTTGGTCCATTAATCATTTATTTATTACATGCGATGTATGTTTTTTATATGTCATATGGTATGCACATATAGTAAATCCCACCTTAAGTTATGCAATGGTCATGCATCATCTCTTTATTGTAATTGTTA
>NW_028326066.1:0-13656 GCF_027475165.1 Benincasa hispida | reverse complement strand
GATCTCATCTGCACGCACATACAACACACAAATCAAACACTCTAAAACCTTAAGAAGTAGCAACTGGCCTCAAACGCATTCAGTAAAACTCAAGTTCCAAACAAAAGCGAGATTTACAATCATAAAAAAAAACACAGAAAAAGAACAAACAAAACTCAATGCATGTCACTACTCTTCCTTTAAGAAATCAATCAACTCAGTTACCAAACAGAATACAAAAAAAAAAACCAAGTTATGAAGGCTAGGGCATGTAGAGTTGGTTGCTTTTGTTAGAAGTTGTAGGGTATCAGTTGGCAGAAAGAGAGCTTTGAGAACACCCTACCATGACTTTTTGCAAGTTAATTTTGTGTAAAGCTTGACAATGAAAAAGGAGGATCGAGAATAAGAGGAGATAAAGAGGGGGAGAAAGAAGACTGAGGTGGGAAATATTAAAATTAAATTTTCCCTTCCAAGTCATCTTGCCACATAAGTCATCTAGTAAAATTTCTATTTAAATTCCGTGGGCTAGGAAAAGTCCATGCAAAAAGGAGAACTTGTAGCTACCTTTTAGATCTATTTCTTAAAATTCAAAGACTAAAATGGCTAATTTGAAACATGAATAACCAAAAGAACTCATTATTTTATTCTCTAATAAGCGTCCATCACTACACTTCACAAGAATAGGATTGTCTTCCTAATTCTCATAATCCTTATTCCCACTAAAAACCAAATAACTTATCAAACGATTTTTGGTTTTTATACATAATATAATAAATATAATGTATAATATATATAAATAAATCGATAAATATGTATATATATACATACACCGTTTGTTCAATTTGGTTTTGAAATCAAAAACCAAATTAAGCCGAAAAAATTAGTTTCCTTATGATTTTAACTGAACTGAACTTTTAGTGAAAACCTTAAAAAAAATGCATCTATTATGTTAGTTTTAGTGTTCATCCCTACACTGAGCCTTCAATTGTGTCTAATAAGTCCCTTAAACTTTAAAAAATGAATCTATTACGTCTTTGATCTATTCAACGTATTTTTATTTTTAAATACATGCATCTAAACATAAAAATTGAAATTTTAGAAACCTAAATTCATATCTAATAAATCAATATGATTTAAGAAAAGTTAAAAATATCATAAACCTATTGGACACAAAATTTTGACAAAAATCTAAAATTCAAGTACTAAAATTGTAATTTAACAAGATTATAAATATTAGAGAAAAAAAACACAAACAGAGAGACTACCCTAGCCATTTTCCCAATATATTTTAAGCAGGAAGGTTGAAAAAATTTCCACTTACCAATATGAATATACCAGCTTCCAGGTGACATAAAAATCCCAAGATTTGAACTGACTGACAGTGCAAAAGCATGCCCCTCCTTGTCTTGAGCTAAACTTCTTTGGGATCATACATATCAAGAGTAACAAGCCTACTCTGTCCAAACAATATCCTTCCATATCCAAAGAGAAAAGAGATAACCACAATGGGTTCAATACTTCAGTATGGAAATGTATGAATAAAGAAGAGCAACAGAATCATGAAGGTACCTGGTTGATACACATATATTCATTCAGCTCTAATTAAATGTATTTCTCATTGTAGATATGAAACCTGCATTCCTATTTTCCTGTTTAAGCTAACGACTAGAAGAACCTGACTAGGTATGAAACCCTATGCTAAAAAGGAAGAACTCTAAGTGTTGAATAAATGTTCTTCAAAAAGTTTGGAATTCAACTAATGGAAATTCAACTATGTGCAAGGTGTTACTAAACCAGGCGTTTGGTATAAAACGCATAAAATGAAACTAAGTCCTGACAATCATGTGTGAAATTGTGAAGTTGAACGCATTGCATGAAAGTCGCCGATGCGTTGAGAACGCGTGAGCAAGAGCAGAGAAAGCGAGAGGTTGAACGCAAGGCACTGAGCAGACAATCGTGTAGCAAATGAGCAGTGCTACACGATGAAGTAGACGATCGTCTAGTAAGTGAGTGGCGCTACATGATGAGGTAGGCGATTGTGTAGGCGGGCGCTGGATGATTATGTAGCAATGAAGGGAGCTAAACAATGACGTAGGCGATCGTATAGCAATGCGCAGAGCTAAGCGCTGCGCTAGACGATCGTGAAGATGCGCACTGCGTCAAACAATAAGAAGTCACGTGCTAGACTATCGTGCTATACGATAGGTAAAATACTACACATCAGTGTAAGCGCTAGACAATAAGCGTAGAAGTTGGACGATAGCGTTAGACGATAGGCGAAATACTAAGCGATGGACGCTGGGCGCTGGGCGATGACGCTAAGCGATTAGTGGATACGTTGGACGATAAGGCGTCAGCACTAAACGATGGAGGTAAACGATGTGCACAGTAGCTAAGCGATAGGCTATGCGCGAGATCGTTGACTAAACGATTGAGCTACGCGACGGGTTGTTGGAGCTAAGCGATAGATGTAGGAACTAAACGATGGAGCGGTGGTGAGGACTGTGTTACGCAAGATTGATGAGCTCATCAAGACAAATGGCGTTATTGATGGAAATCTGAAACAGAGATAGTAAGAGCTGGACGAATAAATGTTCATGCAAAGTGAGTTCAAATCACATATAGTAAGAGTTTGAATCACTTTTTCGGGCATCTGAAAAAGTGACATATAGTAAGTTGGTATATGAGAAAGAACTGACCCACATAGGGTGGCACGACCACCTCTTGAGAGGTTGTATCTCTTCCATTTGTCCAGTTTGCTTTGGACTTTGTCGATCACTGGTTGCCAAAAAGCCAATTGCTTAGGATATCCCTCCTAAAGGAAGGCCAAGGTACATAAATGGGAGGTAGATAGCCTTGCAATTTAGGAGGGCTGCTTCTGATTGTAACTTGAAATGGTCTATATTGATGCCACATAAAGCTGATTTTTCCCAATTAACCTTCAACCCCGAACACCACTCAAATAATTCAAGTATTTTCTTTAGGTTGCTGAGGTTTTCTTTGTCATCTTGGCAGAAAATTAGAGTATCGTCCGCAAATTGTAACAAAGAAACATGAATTCTATCTTTGCCAACAATAAAACCTTCAAACTTGCCTTTTTCTCGAAACTGGGAAAGTAATGCATCCAGGACTTCACTGACTAGTAGAAATACGAAAGGAGAAAGAGGGTCACCTTGCCTTATTCCTCTTGAAGCTTGAATTCTGCCACGAGGTCTTCCATTTATGAAGATTGAGAATTTTGTGTTAGAACCCAAAAATTAGATTTGCTCTGTTTTTTGGTGTTCTGAGGGGGCAGGAGACTCTGTTTTTCTGGAAAAACAGGCTTAACCATTCTTCCCCTTACTATATCTGCATAGGAGATTGGGACTGAGCGAGGGTTTTTTGTCACCTGTTCAACTTCAAAGAGGGACAAAGCATCATTTAACAAGGTAAGGAAGGAATATCAACCTGAATTAAGAGTTCCTGATGGAACGTGAATGAAGAATCGTCCTCCAACTGCAGGCCACACTACACATCATAAAAACCAGTTTGAATAGATTCGGATGTTAGAAATCTTGGTTACACCAGAAGCATCTTTCTCGCTTTTGACAAAGAAGCTAGATGTTGGAAGTTTCGAAAGGGTCGAGATGTTCTCCACAAACCAAAGTAGCTGCGATTTTGACAAGGAAATTTGCTTTTTGGCTTCCACATCTTCTACGATTACTGAACTAGCTTGGATGAGGGCACAGAAGTGGCTGTCCTTAATTTTAAAGCTGATAACTTCGACGGCTAAGTTAGGCTTGGAGGGGAAGGTCGATGGATGGGCCATGAGAGATGGATGAGTCGAGGATCGCAGATAAGGGTTGAGGCTGATGGGAAGAGGAAAAGCTTGGTCGGAGATGGGGAAGCTGGAATCGAGGACTGGGTGTTATGTCGGAATATGGGTGCCGGAGGAGGGAAAGCGACTTCTTGAGAGGACCGAGAGGAAAGAGGGGAGAGAGGAGAGAGGAGAGAGCATTTTTCAACCAAAGTAGTGATGACGTGTTTGATTGCTGCATCGATTGTTGTCAGATTGTTTGGATTGTTACAACTCAATATGTGGGTGTACTAACTATCCTCATCTATAATATTTCTTTTTCCATAACCTATCCTCATCTATAATATCATGGGCAAGAATTTCATTGAGTTCCGAAATAAGTTGTTGCACCTGTAGAAAGCGCGTTATAAATGGTATCAGTTCAAGAATGACATATTGATCCCGAGAATCTTGGGTTTAGTGGATAGTGAGCATACAACAAAAAGAAATAAACAAAATTAGTTACAATAACAAGACAAATACCTCCAAAATGAAGTCAATCAGGCCATGGGGAATGACTACAACACCATAATTAATAACCAAGTTCAGAACGTTTACTAATTACATCGACAATGTAGTCTGTAACGTTTTTCAAGGTAAGCTTCTTAGCCGCAACCTGCAAAACACATTATAAAGCATGTGGAAATAAATGTCCTCCTTGACAAATGTTTCTATCTTAAGTAGTTTAAATAAAGCAGCTACCTTTTCTCAAATAATAGTAATATTTGGATGAGTTTGCAAAGCACACTCCAATGCAATGTAAGAAACAGCACGACCCATAAGCCGTCCAACTGTGGATATATGTACACTGTTAATGCCATATGATAATAAACTTGAAATTTTAGTGAGAAACAAAAAGGTATCAACATCACAACAATGAAAAAGTACAATCTCACATTAGGTAGATTAAATAGAGAAGGTTAATAAAATTGAGCAGAGAGAAGTGCTCTGTTTTTTACAGATGAAGCAACAAGATGGGCTTTATTATTGATATTATTTATTTATTCATAAATATATATTTTAAAAAAGTAGACATATCTGAACTTGAAATACTTGTAATGTCAATAATTCAGTTATTATGAACATTCAGCAGATCAGAACTATTTTTAGTTTTAATTTCATTAAGCATAATACTTACAATGGTAATATTTTCCTGTAGATCGACCATCAACCATCACATTACCAATCATTTCTGAATATATCTGCATAAACATCAGCAGAGCCTATTAAGAGTCTCATCTCATGAATGCGACATTCCATTTTTTCCTTAAATTCTTGAAGAAACTACTTCAACTTTGCAACAGTCACCAAAGTTGAGTCCAAACAAAATATGAATTCTAAAGTAGTTATGAAGAGAAATGAGTACCTTGCAAGCAGAATCAAATCCAAAACTTGTGGGGACCTCTTTGCATTTGAGATCACCATCAATAGGTTTTGGGCAACCAATCGCTCGAGTATTCAAATTCTTACTCCTAATTTGAAAACAACAGAAAGAAGGGGAATATAAATAACAGGGTCTTGCACACACAAAAAAAAAAAAAAAATGGTACACTAGAGTAATTAATTACTCGACCTTATATTTCTACAATAAAAATAACATACAATAGCTTATCCATATATGACAATGAGAGTGAGAAAGAGAGAGCAAAACGGAGGGAGGCAATAGACAAATTTCATAGTTCTGAAAAATACCTAAAGCTTTCAGCGAAGAGACAAGCATTTGTGTTAGAATCATCTCCACCAATTACAACAAGGCCATCCAGATCAAGCTTTTGAGTAGTTTCTCCAGCTTGCTTAAACTGAAAATAGAACCAAACTGTCAATTAATGCCTTGACTACAACTAAGACGTCTCAAAATGAAAATTCTGGGAAGAAAGAGTTTCACCTTATCTGGAGTTTCAATCTTATCCCTCCCATTGCATATCATATCAAAACAACCCCGATAAAAGAAAAATGCATTTACATCAAGAATTGCATTCAAATGGCAATCACATCGCATCAAGACTGCACATATTCACACTAACAATTCTAACAAGTGAAAGCAAGAAATCCCTTCAAGAAAATTAACCTGATTGCAATATGGATGGATAAATTGTGCAGTCAGTTCACATATTTGCATTTCATGATCCCTGTAGGACCACCCTTGATACCATACAACGTGCTTCCTTTTGCATGAACCTATAGGTAATCTTCACAGAGATCGTAGAAGCTGCTAGATAGCCACAACTTGAACAGAAAAGCAAACATTTATTCTTGATTTATAAATGTGGACACAATGAGACCCTACCAAATAGACCAAAATTCACATTATGCCCTTCCAGTGCTTGGCCACCAAACTAGACAACTCCGATCTTCAATTTCTTATTCACCTGCACCGAACTGGAATCACTTGGCACCAACATTGCTGACAGTTGGCCGAAAAGATCAGGAAACAGCTTCGTGATCTCATCTGCACGCACATACAACACACAAATCAAACACTCTAAAACCTTAAGAAGTAGCAACTGGCCTCAAACGCATTCAGTAAAACTCAAGTTCCAAACAAAAGCGAGATTTACAATCATAAAAAAAAACACAGAAAAAGAACAAACAAAACTCAATGCATGTCACTACTCTTCCTTTAAGAAATCAATCAACTCAGTTACTAAACAGAATACAAAAAAAAAAAAACCAAGTTATGAAGGCTAGGGCATGTAGAGTTGGTTGCTTTTGTTAGAAGTTGTAGGGTATCAGTTGGCAGAAAGAGAGCTTTGAGAACATCCTACCAAGTCATCTTGCCACATAAGTCATCTAGTAAAATTTCTATTTAAATTCCGTGGGCTAGGAAAAGTCCATGCAAAAAGGAGAACTTGTAGAGAGACCTTTTAAATCTATTTCTTAAAATTCAAAGACTAAAATGGCTAATTTGAAACATGAATAACCAAAAGAACTCATTATTTTATTCTCTAATAAGCGTCCATCACTACACTTCACAAGAATAGGATTGTCTTCCTAATTCTCATAATCCTTATTCCCACTAAAAACCAAATAACTTATCAAACGATTTTTGGTTTTTATACATAATATAATAAATATAATGTATAATATATATATATATATAAATAAATCGATAAATATGTATATATGAACATACACGGTTTGTTCAATTTGGTTTTGAAATAAAAAACCAAATTAAGCCGAAAAAATTAGTTTCCTTCTGATTTTAACTTAACTGAACTTTTAGTGAAAACCTTAAAAAAAATGCATCTATTATGTTAGTTTTAGTGTTCATTCCTACACTGAGCTTTCAATTGTGTCTAATAAGTCCCTTAAACTTTAAAAAATGAATCTATTACGTCTTTGATCTATTCAACATATTTTTATTTTTAAATACATGCATCTAAACATAAAAATTGAAATTTTAGAATCCTAAATTCATATCTAATAAATCAATATGATTTAAGAAAAGTTAAAAATATCATAAACCTATTGGACACAAAATTTTGACAAAAATCTGAAAATTCAAGGACTAAAATTGTAATTTAACAAGATTATAAATATTAGAGAAAAAAAAACACAAACAGAGAGACTACCCTAGCCATTTTCCCAATATATTTTAAGTAGGAAGGTTGAAAAAATTTCCACTTACCAATATGAATATACCAGCTTCCAGGTGACATAAAAATCCCAAGATTTGAATTGACTGATAGTGCAAAAGCATGCCCCTCCCTGTCTTGAGCTAAACTTCTTTGGGTTCATTCATACAAGAGTAACAAGCCTACTCTGTCCAAACAATATCCTTCCGTATCTAAAGAGAAAAGAGATAACCACGAATAATGAAGAGCAACAGAATCATGAAGATACCTGGTTGATACACATATTTCCAATCAGCTCTAATTAAATATATTTCCCATTGTAGATGTGAAACCTGCATTCCTATTTTCCTGTTTAAGCTAATAACTAAAGAACCTGACTAGGTGTGAAACCCTATGCTAAAAAGGAAGAACTCTAAGTGTTGAATAAATGTTCTTAAAAAAGTTTGGAATTTAACTAATGGAAATTTAACTAAGTGCAAGGTTAACACTAAACCAGGCGTTTGGTATAAAACGCATAAAATAAAACTAAGTCAGGGACAATCATGTGTGAAATTGTGAAGTTGAACGCATTGCATTAAAGTCACCCATGCGTTGAGAACGCGTGAGCAAGAGCAGAGAAATCAAGAGGTTGAACGCAAGGCACTAGGCAGACAATTGTGTAGCAAATGAGCAGTGCTACACGATGAAGTAGATGATCGTCTAGTAAGTGAGTGGCGCTACACGATGAGGTAGGTGATCGTGTAGGCGGGCGCTGGACGATTGTGTAGCAATGCGGGGAACTAAACAATGAGGTAGGCGATCGTATAGCAATGCGCGGAGCTAAGCGATGCTCTAGACGATCGTGAAGATGCGCGCGGCGTCAAACGATGAGAAGTCACGTGCTAGACGATCGGGCTATACGATAGGCAAAGTACTACATGATCAGTGTAAGCGTTGGACGATAAGCGTAGAAGCTGGACGATAGCGCTAGACGATAGGCGAAGTACTAAGCAATGGGTGCTGGGCGATGACGCTAAACGATTAGTGGATACGTTGGACGATAAGGCCTCAGCGCTAAACGATGGAGGTAAATGATGCGCGCAATAGCTAAGTGATAGGCTATGCGCGAGATCGTTGACTAAATGATTGAGCTACACGATGGGCTGTTGGAGCTAAGTGATAGATGTAGAAACTAAACGATGGAGCGTTGCTGAGGACTGCGTTACGCAAGATTGATGAGCTCATCAGGACAAATGGCGTTATCGACGAAAGTCTAAAACAGAGATAGTAAGAGTTGGACGAATAAATATTCATGCAAAGTGAGTCAAATCACATATATATGGGGAGAGATTGAATCACCTTTTCTGGTATCTGAAAAAGTGACATATAGTAAGTTGGTATATGAGAAAGAACTAACTTGCATAGGGTGGCATGACCTCCTCTAGAGAGGTTGTATCTCTTCCATTTGTCCAGTTTGCTTTGGACTTTGTTGATCACTGGTTGCCAAAAAGCTAATTGTTTAGGGTATCCCCTTAGAGGAAGGCCAAGGTACATAAATGGGAGGTGGACAGCCTTGCAATTTAGGAGGGCTGCTTCTGATTGTAACTTGAAATGGTCTATATTGATGCCACATAAAGCTGATTTTTCCCAATTTACCTTCAGCCCCGAACACCACTCAAATAATTCAAGTATTTTCTTTAGGTTGCTGAGTTTTTCTTTGTCATCTTGGCAGAAAATTAGAGTATCATCGGCAAATTGTAAATTAGAAACATAAATTCTGTCTTTGCCAACAATAAAACCTTCAAACTTGCCTTTTTCTTGAAACTGGAAAAGTAATGCATTTAGGACTTCACTGACTAGTAGAAATAAGAAAGGAGAAAGAGGGTCACCTTGCCTTATTCCTCTTGAAGCTTGAATTCTGCCACAAGGTCTTCCATTTATGAAGATTGAGAATTTTGTGTTAGAACCTAAAAATTAATTTGCTCTATGTTTTTGGTAGTTCTGATGGGGCAGGAGACTCTGTTTTCTGGAAATTCAGGCTTAACCATTCTTCTCCCCTTACTATGTCTGCATAGGAGATTGGACTGAGCGAGGGTTTTGATTGGGACTGAGCGAGGATTTTTTGTCACCTGTTCAACTTCAAGGGAGAGGGACAAAGCATCATTTTACAATGTAAGGAAGGAATATCAACCTGAATTAAAGAGTTCCTTATGTAACGTGAATGAAGAATCGTCCTCCAACTGCAGGCCACAATACACATCTTAAAAACCAGTTTGAATAGATTCTGACTTTAGAAATATTGGTTACACCAGAAGCATCTTGCTCGCTTTTGACAAAGAAGCTAGATGTTTAAAGTTTCGAAAGGGTCGAGACGTTCTCCACAAACCGAAGTAGCTACGATTTTGACAAAGAAATTTTCTTTTTGGCTTAACATCTTCTATGATTACTGAACCAGCTTGGATGAGGGCACAGAAGTGGTTGTCCTTAATCTTACAGCTGATAACTTCGACGGAAAAGTTAGGCTTGGGGGGAGGGTCGTTGGATGGGCCATGAGAGATAGATGAGCCGAGGGTTGCAGATGAGGGTTGAGGTTGGTGGGAATAGGCAAAGCTTGGTTGGAGATGGGGAGAGGGCGGATAGTTAGGTCGGAATAGGGTGCCGGAGGGAGGGAAAGGGAGAGATGAGAGAAGAGAAAGCATTTTCGAGCCAAAGCATTGCTGGAATTCTCAGGTGGTCTAATCGATGTAGTAAGATTGTTTGGATTGTTACAACTTCAATATGTTGGGTGTACTAACCTATCCTCATCTATAATATTTCTTTTTCCATAATCTATCCTCATCTATAATATCATGGGCAAGAATTTCATTGAGTTCCGAAATAAGCTGCTGCACCTGTAGAAAGCGGGTTATAAATGATATCAGTTCAAGAATGACATATTAATCCCGAAAATCTTGGGTTTAGTGGATAGTGAGCATACAACAAAAATAAATAAACCCAATTAGCTACAATAACAAGGCAAATACCTCCGGAATGAAGTCAATCAGGCCCTCGGGAATAACTACAACACCATAATTAATAACCAAGTTCAGAACGTTTACTAATTACATCGACAATGTAGTCTGTAACGTTTTTCAAGGTAAGCTTATTAGCCACAACCTGCAAAACACAATGTAAAGCATGTGGAGATAAATGTCCTCCTTGACAAAGATTTTTATCTTAAGTAGTTTGAATAAAGCAGCTACCTTTTCTCCAATAATAGTAATATTTGGATGAGTTTGCAAAGCACACTCTAGTGTGATGTGAGAAGCAGCACGACCCATAAGCCATCCAACTGTGGATATATGTACACTTGCCATATGATAATAAACTTGAAACTTGAGTGAGAAAGAAAAAGGTATCAACATCACAACATCACAACAATGAAAAAGTACAATCTCACATTAGGTACATCAAATAGAGAAGGTTAATAAAATTGAGCAGAGAGAAGTGCTCTATTTTTTACAGATGAAGCAACAAGATGGGCTTTATTATTAATATTATTTATTTATTTATAAATATATAGTTTTAAACAAGTAGACATATCTGAACTTGAAATACTGGTAATGTCAATAAATTCAATTATTATGAAAATGTCCGCACATCATAACTATTTTTAGTTTCAATTTCATTAAGCAAAATGCTTACAGTGGTAATATTTTCCTTATAGATCGAGCATCAACCATCACATTACCAATCATTTCTAAATATATCTTCATAAACATCAGCAGAGCCTATTAAGAGTCTCATCTCATGAATGCGACATTCCATTTTTTCTTTGAATTCTTGAAGAAACTACTTCAACTTTGCAACAGTCACCAAAGTTGAGTCTAAACGAAATATGAATTCTAAAGTAGTTACGAAGAGAAATGAGTACCTTGCAAGCAGAATCAAATCCAAAACTGGTGGGGACCTCTTTGTATTTGAGATCACCATCAATAGGTTTTAGGCAACCAATCACTCGTGTTTTCAAATTCTTACTCATAATATTTAAAAACAACAAAAAGAAGGGGAAAAATAAATAACAGTCTTTGCACACAAATAAAATGGTATCCTAGAGTAATTAATTACTCAACCTTATATTTCTTCGATAAAAATAACATATAATAGCTTATCCATATATGACCATGAGAGTGAGAAAGAGAGAGCAAAAAGGAAGGCAATAAACAAATTTCATAGTTCTGAAAAATACCTAAACTTTTCAACGAGGAGACAGACATTTGTGTTGGAATCATCTCCACCAATTATAACAAGGCCATCCAAATCAAACTTCTGAGCAGTTTCTTCAACTTGCTTAAACTGAAAATAGAACAGAACTGTCAATTAATGCCTTGACTAAAACTAAGACATCTCAAAATGAAAATTCTAGGAAGAAAGAGTTTCAATCTTATCCCTCCCACTGCATATCATATCAAAACCACCCTGATAAAAGAAAAACACATTTAAATCAAGAATTGCATTCAAATAGCAATCACTTCACATCAAGACTGCACATATTCACACTAACAATTCTAACAAGTGAAAGCTAGAAATCCCTTCAAGAAAATTAACCTGATTGCGATATGGGTAGATAAATTTTGCCGTCAATTCTATATATTTACATTTCATGATCCCTGCAGAACCACCCTTGAAACCATACAACGTGCTTCCTTTTGCATGAACCTGTAGGTAATCTTCACCAAAATCTTAGAAGCTGCTATAATTAGCCACAACTTGAACAGAATAACAAACATTTATTCTTGATTTATAAATGTGGACACAATAAGACTACCAAATAGTCCAGAAATCACATTATGCCCTCCCGGTGCTTGGCCACCAAACTAGACAACTCCGATCTCTTCAATTTCTTATTCGCCTGCCCCAAACTGGAATCACTTGGCACCAACCAACAGACGATTGGCCGAAAAGACCAGGAAACGCTTCGCGATCTCATCGCACGTGCATATAACACACAACTCAAACACTCAAAACCTGAAGAAGTAGCAACTGGCCTCAAACGCATTCAGTAAAACTCAAGTTCCAAACAAAAGCGAGATTTACAATCATAAGCAAAACACAGTAAAAGAACAAACAAAACTCAATGCATGTCATTACTCTTCCTTTGAGACATCAATCAACTCAGTTACCAAACAAAGTAAAAAAAACAAAAAAAAAATAAAAACCAATTATGAAAAAGGGCTAGGCATGTAGAGTTGGTGCTTTTGTTAGAAGTGTAGGTATCAGTTGGCAAAAGAGAGCTTGAGAACATCTACCATGACTTTTGCCAAGTTTAATTTGTGTAAAGCTTACCAATGAAAAGGGAGGATCGAGAATAAGAGAGATAAAGAGGGGAGAAAGAAGAGAGAGGAGGGAAATATTAAAATTAAATTTTCCCTTCCAAGTCATCTTGCCACATAAGTCATCTAGTAAATTTTCTATTTAAATTTAATGAATCTACTTGTAGAGGGAACTTTTAAATCTATTTCTTAAAATTCAAAGGCTAAAATGGCTAATTTGAAACATGAATAACCAAAAGAACTCATTATTTTATTCTCTAATAAGCGTCCATCACTACTTCACAAGAATAGGATTGTCTTCCTAATTCTCATAATCCTTATTCCCACTAAAAACCAAATAACTTATCAAACGATTTTTGGTTTTTATACATAATATAATAAATATAATGTATAATATATGTAAATAAATCGATAAATATGTATATATAAATAAATAGATAAATATATATATACATACACGGTTTGGTTTAATTTGGTTTTGAAATCAAAAACCAAATTAAACCGAAAAATTTGGTTTCCTTGTGATTTTAAACTGAACTGAACTTTTAGTAAAAATTTTAAAAAAATGCATCTATTATGTTAGTTTTAGTGTTCATCCCTACACTGAGCTTTCAATTTTATGTCTAATTAGTCCCTTAAATTTTAGAAAATGAATCTATTACGTATACATGCATCTAAACATAACAATTGAAATTTTAGCATCCCAAATTCATATCTAATAAATCAATATGATTTAAGAAAAGTTAAAAATATCATAAAGCTATTAGACACAAAATTTTGACAAAAACATGAAAGTTCAAGGACGAAAATTGTAATTTAACAAGATTATAAGTATTAGGAAAAAAAAACACAAACAGAGAGACTACCCTAGCCATTTTCCCAATATATTTTAAGCAGGAAGGTTGAAAAAATTTCCACTTACCAATATGAATATACAAGCTTCCACGTGACATAAAAATCCCAAGATTTGAACTGA
>NW_028326065.1:0-5000 GCF_027475165.1 Benincasa hispida | reverse complement strand
TGTTTAGTTTGTAAAAAAAATTTGAGGTCAATCCAAGCATAGGGAAATGGATTTCACAAGTCATGGTTGGTGTTTCCTAACATGCACAAGGTCGGTGTCAGTGGGCACGCGCTGTGTGGTTCTGTCCCAAGTCTTAGGTTGACGCATTGTGTGAACATGAGTCTTGATTCTTATATTATGGTAGACATCTATTTTGAGTTGTTTATGGTTTACACTAACTTAAAAACAATCCTAAATTACAACATAGAAATTATGGTTTCATGGGTGTTAATTTCAATGCATGACAAGGGTAGAGTCATGGCACGTAGAAGGTCGGCATCTCTGTGTTGTGTACCAACACTCTTTAAGAGAAAGAGTAATATTTTATTGGAATGATCATTCTATGATTGTTAGTGAACATCAAAAGTTAGTTGTACGTTGTCGTTTGGGTGTACAATATATGTGTTGCATGGATGGACTAGATATTCAAGCTTAAGCATTATTAGACCGGGTGACACCATGGTTATCTTCAACCATGTGCAACTACAAAGCCTCACTAGTTAATATACACTTTACCCAATGATTTAAGAATCAATCCAATTTGAAGTTAGGCCTTTACAATATCTAATCTACTCCTTTCTTAATACATGCTAACCTGCATGGATAAACATAACCTTCATGTATCGTTGGGAAAAGGATTGATGTTGAGCGTTGGATGGGGGAGGAAGACACGTGGGGGATGGCGAGCATAGGGGTGATGCATGTCGTGCACAAATGCTAGTGTAAGGGTGGGCGGGTGGTCATCGGTGGGTATGGCGTGCAGGGGGGGTGGGCATGGCACATGGGCAAGGCGGGCATGACGTGTGCTCGAGGATGGGTTGAGTGGGCATGGGCTGCGCTCGCAAGGGGGTGCTGGGTGAGATTGGGCGACGATGGGTGGGGCTGAGTAGGTATGGGGCATGGCCCGCCCGCGGGGTGGGGCTGAGTGGGCATGGGGCGCTCGCACAGGTGGCTGGGTGGGCGTGCGGCGCGGGCACAGGCGAGCAGGGGAGCATGGCTGGGCGTGGGGCGCGCGCACGGGCGAGCAGGGTGGGCGTGGGGCGCGCGCACGGGCGAGCAGTGTGATGGGCGTGGGGCGCGGGCACAGGCGAGCAGGGTGGGCGTGGGGCGCGCGCACGGGCGAGCAGGGGGGGCGTGGGGCGCGCGCACGGGCGGGCAGGATGGTGGGCGTGGGGCGCGCGCACGGGCGGGCAGGATGGTGGGCGTGGGGCGCGCGCGCACGGGCGAGCAGGGTGGTGGGCGTGGGGCGCGCGCACGGGCGAGTAGGGTGGAGGGCGTGGGGGGCGCGCACGGGCGAGCAGGGTGGGCATGGGGCGCGCGCGCCTGCACGGGGACAGTGGGGTGGACGTGGGGCGCGCGCGCGGGGACAGTGTCACTAACCTCCAAAGAGGTTTTTGATGTGCACCAGGGCGCCCACGCGCAAGCCTCAGCCACGAGCCTTGGCTATGCACACCGAGCGACCAACCCATTATACTTGGGCATCCAGAACACCACCGTCCCTTTTTCATCATAGGCACCCCAAAAACCCCATGCGACCTCCCTTTGAGCCATGATTGGGCTTTTGCATGCCCGACCATCCACTCACCAACATTTAGCCTTATGTTTGTATGCTTCTGCTTAGCATATAACCTTCTATGGAACTTGGAAGAAATAAATGGGTGTGTGTGTGGAGGAGGACGAATCGGAGCGACGAAGGGCTGGATCTCAGTGGATCGTGGAAGCAAGGCCACTCTGCCACTTACAATACCTTGTCGCGTATTTAAGTCATCTGTAAAGAATTCAACCCATCGCTCGGTGGGAATTACGTTACAAGGCAACCCCCGCAACTCATCTGTCATGATGGCTTAGCCAACGACACGTGCCTTTGAGGGCCGGAAGGCCCCTATTGCTGGTCGGCAATCAAGCGATGGGCGCATGCGTCGCTTCTAGCTCGAATTCTGTCTTAGAGGCGTTCAGTCATAATCCAGTGCACGGTAGCTTCATGCCACTGGCTTTTCAACCAAGTGCGATGACCAATTATGCAAATCAACGGTTCCTCTCGTACTAGGTTGAATTACTATTGCAACACTGTCATCAGTAGGGTAAAACTAAACTGTCTCATGATGTTATAAACCTAGCTCACGTTCCCTATTGGTGGGTGAACATGAATTCTGCTTCACAACGATAGGAAGAGCCGACATCGAGGATCAAAAAGCAACGTTGCTATGAACCCTTGGCTGCCACAAGCCAGTTATCCCTGTGGTAACTTTTCTGACACCTCTAGCTTCAAATTCTGAAGGTCTAAAGGATCGATAGGCCATGCTTTCACGGTTCGTATTCGTACTGGAAATCAGAATGAAACGAGCTTTTACCCTTTTGTTCCACACGAGATTTCTGTTCTCATTGAGCTCATCTTAGGACACTTGCGTTATCTTTTAATAGATGTGCCGCCACAGCCAAACTCCCCACCTGACAATGTCTTTCGCCCGGATTGGCCCGCCGAAGCAGGCCTTATGTCCAAAAAGAGGGGCAGTGCCCCGCTTCCACTTCACGGAATAAGTAAAATAACGTTAAAAGTATGGTATTTCACTTTCACCTTTCGGCTCCCACTTATCCTACACCTCTAAAGTCATTTCACAAAGTCGGATTAGAGTCAAGCTCAACAGGGTCTTCTTTCCCTGCTGATTCTGCCAAGCCTGTTCCCTTGGTTGTGGTTTCGCTGGATAGTAGACAGGGACAGTGGGAATCTTGTTAATCCATCATGCGCGTCTCTAATTAGATGATGAGGCATTTGACTACCTTAAGAGAGTCATAGTTACTCCCGCCATTTGCCCGCGCTTGGTTGAATTTATTCACTTTGACATTCAGAGCATCGGGCAGAAATCATATTGCGTTAGCATCCGCAGGAACCATCGCAATGCTTCGTTTTAATTAAACAGTCAGATTCCCCTTTTCCGTACCAGTTTTGAGTTGACTGTTCGACGCTCAGGGAGGCCCTCGAAGGAGTCGTTCCCAGTCTGTCCCCCGGCCGGTATGCGGCGACCCACTCTCGCCGCGGGAGCAGCTCGAGCAGTCCACCGATAGCCGACGGGTTCGAGACTGGGACCCATGCTCAGCCTTCAGAGCCAATTACGGATCCATTTTGCCGACTTCCCTTGCCTACATTGTTCCATCGACCAGAGACTGTTCACCTTGGAGACCTGATGCGGTTATGAGTACGACCAGGCATGAGAGGCACTCAATCCTCCAGATTTTCAAGGGTCGTCGAGGGCGCACTGGACACAACGTGACGTGCGGTGCTCTTCCAGCCGCTGAACCCTACCTCCGGCTGAGCCGTTTCCAGGGCGGGCATGCTGTTAAACAGAGAAGACAACTCTTCCCGAGGTCCCCGCCGACATCTCTGGAATCCCTAACGTTACCGTCAGCCGTCACATCCCAGTTCAGGAATTTTAACCCAATTTCCTTTCGAAGTTCGCATTGTCACCTATCAGACGGGCTTCCCTCGTCTCTTAGGATCGACTAACCCATGTGCAAGTGCCATTGACATGGAACCTTTCCCCTCTTCAGCCTTCAAAGTTCTTATTTGAATATTTGCTACTACCACCAAGGATCTGCACCGACGGTCGCTCCACCTAGGCTCATGCCCAAGGTTTTGCAGCGACTGCCACACCCTCTACTCATCGGGGCCTGGCTTTTGCCTCAACGGTCGATATAGGTCGCACGCTTTAGCGCCATCCATTTTCGGGGCTAGTTGATTTGGAAGATAAGTTGTTATACACTTCTTAGTGGATTTCGACTTCCATGACCACCGTCCTGCTGTCTTAATCGACCAACACCCTTTGTGGGATCTAAGTTAGCGCGCAGTTAGGCACCGTAACCCGGCTTCCAGTTCATCCCGCATCGTCAGTTCTGCTTACCAAAAATGGCCCACTTGGAGCTCTCGATTCCGTGGTGCTGCTCAACAAAGTAGCCACACTGTCCCATCTATTTAAATTTTGAGAATAGGTCGAGGGCGTTGCGCACCCGATGCCTCTAATCATTGGCTTTACCCGATAGAACTCACCCGCAGGTCCAGCTATCCTGAGGAAAACTTCGGAGGGAACCAGCTACTAGATGGTTCGATTAGTCTTTTTCCCCTATAACCAAGTCAGACGAACGATTTGCACGTCAGTATCACTGCGGGCCTCCACCAGAGTTTCCTCTGACTTCACCCCGCTCAGGCATAGTTCACCATCTTTTGGGTTCTGACAGGCATGTTCACACTCGAACCCTTCTCAGAAGATCAAGGTCGGTCGGTGGTGCAACCCACGAGGGGATCCCACCAGTCAGCTTCCTTGTGCCTTACGTGTTTACTCACCCGTTAACTCGCACATATGTCAGACTCCTTGGTCTGTGTTTCAAGATGGGTCGAATGGGAAGCCCACAGGCTGATGCCAATAGCACGTAGATTCCGTAACCCACCCGAAGGCCCACGCTGCCAGCCACGATCGGGACGACGACATCTCCACAGGCGTAACAAAGGCCTGGGCGTAGGCCGCCATCTCAATCTGCATCGGTCTATGCCCCAAGTCGATCGACAGACCGGCTTGTCACCGTTTTACATCCGACTAGGGCACATCGCCGACCCCCATCCGCTTTCCTCCCCACAATTTCAAGCACTATTTGACTCTCTTTTCAAAGTCCTTTTCATCTTTCCCTTGCGGTACTTGTTTGCCATCGGTCTCTCGCCCATATTTAGCCTTGGACAAAATTTACCGCCCGATTGGGGCTGCATTCCCAAACAACCCGACTCGTTGATAGCGCCTCGTGGTGCGATAGGGTTCGAGCGCAATGAGGCTCTCACCCTCTCTAGCGCCCCCTTCTAGAGGACTTGTGCCCAGTCTGCCACTGAGGACGCTTCTCCAGACTACAATTCGGACGTCGAGGACGCCCGATTCTCAAGCTGGGCTCTTCCCGGTTCGCTCGCCATTACTAGGGGAATC
>NW_028326064.1:27500-39183 GCF_027475165.1 Benincasa hispida | reverse complement strand
TATATAGTAATGACTAGACATTTCATGAAGCATGATACATAGGTTACTTTATAAATGTTATAAACACCTTGTTGTGTGCAACAACTTTAATTGTTTCTTTTTTAAAGTTAAAGAGAAATAAAAACTATAAGAAATAAGAAAGACATGCATGCTCACTTATGTTTAATTATCAGTGAAATTATCCTGATCATCGAGGATCTCATGTTCACTCTCAAGGAGGCTTGTCCTCCGATTCCAACTCCTAATGCCGCTCGAAATGTTTGGGAGGTATACGAGTGGTGGACAAAAGCAAATGAGAAGGCCCGAGCCTACATCTTGGCAAGTATTTCTGAAGTCTTGGCCAAGAAACATGACCTATGGTCTCAGCGCGTGAGATCATGGAGTCCCTGCGAGGGATGTTTGGACAACCATCTAAATAGCTTATGCATGAGGCTCTTAAATACATATTCAACTCCAAAATGGAAGAAGGCACCTCTATTCGTGAACATGTGTTAAACATGATGGTCCACTTTAATGTGGCGGAGTTGAATGGGTCTACCATCGATGAGGGCAACCAGGTTAGCATAATCCTACATTCTTCGCCGGAGAGCTTCTTGCACTTTGTTAGCAATGTGATTCTTAACAAAGTGAAATATAACCTTACAACTCTCCTCAACGAGTTGCAGACATACCAATCTTTACTGAAAAGTAAGGAGAGGTAGAAGGGTGAGGCAAATGTTGTTTCATCCTCTAAGACGTTCCATAGAGGTTCGACCTCAGGAACGAAGTCTACACTTCCACTTGTAACTCTGCAAAGGAGAAGAAAAAGAAGGGTGGTAAGGGAAAAGGGAAGGCACCTGCTAAACCACTGTCTGTCATGCCAAGAAGGCGTCCACAGGTTGCTAAGGGTAAGTGTTTCCACTGCAACCAAGTGGACACTGCAAGAGGAACTATCCTTGGTATCTGAAAGAGAATAAAGTAGCCAAGGCTAAGGCCAAGGCCGATAAAGGTAAATATGATTTACTTGTGCTTGAAACTTGTTTACTGGAGAATGATGATTCTTCCTGGATAATTAATTCGAACGCCACTAACCATGTTTGTTCTTCTTTTCAAGGGATTAGATCTTGACGACAGCTGGAGGCTGGTGAGATGATGATGCGAGTAGACATCAGGCACGTCATCTCAGTTGTGGTAGTGGAAGGACTCCAATTAGCTTTACAGAATAAGTTTCTTGTTTTACATGATGTATATATTGTTCCTGAAATAAAGAGGAGCCTTATTTCGGTAAAGTATTTATTGCAATGTAAATATACTATCTCGTTTAATGTGGATAAAGTGTTTATTCATAAAAATGGTGTTTTTACTTGCACAGGAAATCAAGAATCGAATTTATATGTGCTAAGGTTATTAGCCATTAATTCCCTCCATAATACTGAATTGTTCAGAACTGTCGTAACTCAATCAAAACGTCCACGAATTTCTCCAAAAGAAAATGCCCAACTTTGGCATCTACATATAGGGCACATCAATCTCAATAGGATTGAGAGATTGGTGAAGAATGGACTTCTAAGTGAGTTAGAAGAAAATTCTTTACCAGTGTGCGAATCTTGCCTTGAGGGTAAGATGACTAAACGGCCTTTTATGGAAAAGGTTATGGAGCTAAGGAGCCTCTTGCGTTAGTACATTCTGACCTTTGTGGTCCTATGAATGTGCGAGCCCGAGGTGGCTATGAGTATTTTGTCAATTTCACTGATGATTGCTCAAGGTACGAGTATGTTTATCTTATGCAATAGAAGTCTGAATCTTTTGAAAAGTTCAAAGAGTTCAAGGCTGAAGTTGAAAACGCATTAGATAGATGGATTAAAACATTTCGATCGGATAAAGGTGGAGAGTTTTTGGACTCGGTATTCCAGGACTATTTGATAGAAAATGAAATTGTTTCCCAACTCTCAGCGCTGGGTACACCTCATTAGAATGGTGTAACGAAGAGGAGAAATAGGACCTCGTTAGACATAGTTCGCTCGATGATGAGTTATGCTTCCTTACTGAACTCGTTTTGGGGTTTTGCAGTGGAGACTGCGGTATACATACTCAACTTTGTTCCCTTCAAGAGTGTTGCAAAAACACCCCTAGAGTTGTGGAACTGGTGTAAAGCTAGTTTACGTCAATGGTTTTGCAGTGGAGACTGCGGTATACATACTCAAATTGAACCTCGTTCAATGCTTTTCAAGCCACATTAGCCTCTACCTCCGAAGACAAGGCTGAACTGGAGGAGACGGTAATCGAGCCAACTGCAGAAATTGAGAATCCCGGGATGGGGGCATTGAAATTCTTATCTACGCTCCAGAAGAAAATGGGAAAGGCGACGGAGCCACTAGAGAAAAGACTCATGTATGTGGACGCTTGGGTCAACCAAAGATCGGCCAAGAACACTATGGTTGACTCTGGGGCAACCCATAACTTCATGGCTGAAACGGAAGCTCGCCGCCTGAACTTGACTTGGGAAAGAGATGCAAGGAAGATGAAAGCTGTGAATTCTGCAGCCCTACCAATTACGGGGATAGCGAAGAGAACTCCGGTGAAGTTAGGAGACTGGAAGGGCTTCGTTGACTTCGTGATTGTCAAGATGGATGATTTCGACGTGGTATTGGGGATGAAATTCCTACTTGAACATAAAGTCATACCAATGCCCCTCGCCAAATGTCTAGTCATTACCGGATCTACACCCACCGTAGTCCAAGCCGGTATCAAGCAGCCAAATGGGGTGAGAATGATCTCAGCCCTCCAGTTGAAGAGAGGCCTGGCCCATGAAGAACCCACTTCATGGCCATCCCGATAGAATCAGTTGAGTCCACTGAATAGGAGATCCCCCAAGACGTTCTATTTGTCTTGGAAGAGTATCGGGATGTCATGCCGAAAAGCTTGCCCAAGTCCTTACCCCCACGAAGGGGGATTGACCATGAGATTGAGTTGTTACCAGGGGCAAAGCCGCCTGCCAAGAATGCATATCGGATGGCCCCGCCAGAATTGGCCGAACTCCGGAAGCAGTTAGACGAGTTGTTAGATGCAGGATTTATCAGACCGGCGAAGGCCCCTTACGGAGCCCCATTACTGTTCCAGAAGAAGAAGGATGGGAGCCTCTAGTTGTGCATCGACTATCGGGCCTTGAATAAGCTCACAGTCCGCAACAAATATCCCCTCCCTATCATTACTGACTTATTTGATCAGCTTCACGGTGCTAAGTATTTCTCGAAGCTGAACCTACGGTCTGGATATTATCAGGTCCGAATTGCTGAAGGAGACAAACGTAAGACGACTTGTGTCACGAGATATGGAGCCTTCAAATTCCTCGTGATGCCCTTTGGCCTCACTAATGCTCCACCAACTTTCTGTACCTTAATGAACCAAGTGTTTCACGAATACCTCGACAAATTCATCGTAGTGTATATTGATGACATGTGGTCTATAGTGCCTCGCTAGAGGACCATCGACATCACCTTCAACTAGTCTTCGAAAAGCTGAGGAAAAATCAGTTGTATGTAAAGAGAGAGAAGTGCTTCTTTGCCAAAGAGCGCATAAATTTCCTTGGCCACGTGATTGAGTATGGTCGGATTGATATGGAAGAGGGCAAGGTGGCCGTGATTAGAGACTGGAGGGTACCATCATCCGTGACCGAACTACGATGCTTCCTCGGACTAACCAAATACTATAAGCAGTTCGTAGAAGGATTCTCGAGAAGAACAGGGCCATTAACCGAACTGTTGAAGAAGGATAGCCAATTGAGCTGGACTCCTGAATGTCAAGCCGCCTTTGAGGGCTTGAAGAAAGTGATGATTGAGGGGCTGGTCCTCGGAATTGCCGATGTGACCAAGCCATTTGAAGTAAAGACTGATGCTTCTGACTTCGCGTTGGGTGGTGTCCTCCTCCAAGATGGACACCCCATCGCGTATGAGAGTAGGAAACTAAATGATGCCGAACGGAGGTATGCTGCCTCCGAGAAAGAGATGTTAGCAGTAGTTCATTGCTTGAAGGTCTGGAGACAGTATCTCTTAGGGGCCAAGTTCGTGGTCAAGACCGACAACAACTCCATTTGTCACTTCTTCAACCAACCGAAGTTGTCGTCAAAACAGGCACGGTGGCAGGAGTGTCTAGCAGAGTTCGACTTCCAATTCGAACATAGACCGGGGAAAAGTAACCAAGCGGCCGATGCTCTTGGCTGAAAGAGCGAACATGCGGCCCTGTGCATGTTCGCCCGCCTACAAGCAAGTACGTTGAGTGCAACAGTACGAGAAACTGTCAAAACTCACTTGACAAACGACACAGCGGTGCAGGCCATCCTACAGTTGGCCAAAGAGGGGAAGACACGTCAGTTCTAGGTGGAAGACAATCTACTATACACCAAGGGAAATCACCTCTACATCCCCAGATCCGGGGAGTTACGAAGGTCGCTGATGAAGGAGTGTCACGACACACCGTGGGCAGGACATAATGGTTGGCAAAGGACTTATGCCCTTCTGAAACAAGGCTACTATTGGCCAAGCCTTCGAGACGATGTCATGCAATTTACCAAGACTTGCCTTGTCTTCCAACAAGATAAGGTCGAAAGGGCGAAATTAGCGGGTCTGCTGGAACCCCTACCTGTGCCTCTAGACCATGGGAGAGCGTATCTCTCGACTTCGTCACCCATTTGCCCAAGGTGGGAGAGTTCAAATCGATCTTTGTTACCATCGACCGGTTCTCAAAATATGCCACTTTCGTCCCAACGCCGAAAATGTGTACAGTCGTGATGACTGCCCAGCTGTTCTTCAAACACATCGTGAAATTATGGGGCGTCCCCGCGAGCATTGTTAGCGATCGAGACGAAAGATTCACTGGGACATTCTGGATAGAATTGTTCAAAATATTAGGGTCAACACTGAATATCTCCTCTAGCTATCATCCCCAAACTGATGACCAGACGGAATGCTTCAACAGTATGCTCGAGGAATAACTGCATCACTTTATCGACGCTAGGCAGAAGAACTGGGTCCAGTTGTTAGATGTGGCTCAGTTCAGCTTCAATAGCCAGCAGAGTTCCACGATCGAAAAAACGCCCTTCGAAGTGGTGTGCGGCAGACAGCCACTCATGCCACACTTGGTGGACCACCCTTATGCAAGTAAAAGTCCTCAGGCAAATAACTTCACTAAAGAGTGGAGCAAAACTTCTGAGATAGCTCATGCCTACCTAGAGAGAGCATCAAGAAGGATGAAGAAGTGGGCTGATAAGAAGCAGAGGGCCCTCGAGTTTCAAGCCGGGGACAAGGTCCTGATCAAGCTATGACCAGAACAGTTTCGTTTCCGAGGCCAGAAAAACCAACGGCTAGTAAGGAAATATGAAGGTCCAGTGGAGGTAATTGAGAAGGTCGGGAGAACCTCATATAAGGTTCAGTTACCCTCATGGATGAAGATTCATCCTGTCATCCATGTGAGTATCCTGAAGCCCTATCATCCCGATCCCGAGGATGAACAATGAAACATGCTAAGGCGCCCACCGGTCACGATGAAGAGTTGGGCGGTGTCCTCCTCCAAGATGGACACCCCATCGCGTATGAGAGTAGGAAACTAAATGATGCCAAACGGAGGTATGTCGCCTCCGAGAAAGAGATGTTAGCAGTAGTTCACTGCTTGAGGACCTGGACAAGCATGACCGTGACACTCGGCTCCCCTCCATGACTTAGTAGAGGATGTTCTCAAAGATGCCTTTATCAATGGGCTGGAACCTACTCTGAGGGAAAAGGTGATTAGTAGAAAGCTATGAAAGAAAGAAGCCCAAATGAAGGAGGGTTCAACTTCTTAAAGGAGTGGGAGATCGCAAGATGTCCAAGCTACAAAACACATCACCATACTAGTGAAAGGCAACTACGTTAAAAGAGATCCTCCAATGAAGCGCCTATCAGATAGCAAGTTTCGTGATCGGTTGGACAAGGGCCTACGCTTTAGATGTAACAAGACATATGCACCAGGCTATAGATGTCGAGTAAAGGAAAATCGTGAGCTTATGTTGTTCATTACCAATGAAGGTGACGAACTGATTGTGGAGGAAGAAAAAGAAGAAGAGCAAACAAAAATGAAAGCCATCGAGGTCGAGGAGAAAATAGAAATTGCTCTGAGGTCCACGTTTGGGCTATCAGCTCGAGGGAGGACGAAGCTAAAAGGGGAGCTGAAGGGAAAAGAAGTCCTCATTCTGATAGACTGTGGAGCAACCCACAACTTTATTCATCAGAAAATAGTAACAGAGTTACATCTTCTAGTCGATAAGAAAAGCTTCAATGTGGTGATCCGGAATGGTACGGAAATACAAGGGGAAGGAATATGCAAGGCCCTGAAGTTGGAGCTTCCCGAGCTGACCGTGAAGGCTGACTTTCTTGCCATTGATCTTTGGCAAATGGACCTAGTTTTAGGAATGTCGTGGTTATACACAACAGGGTTTATGGGAGTACATTGGCCTTCACTAATCACGTCCTTCTTGGCAGGTAAATCACAAGTCATACTACATGGCGATCCTTCACTTACCAAGACAGAAGTGTCATTCAAGGCCTTGGCTAAAACGTGGCAAGAAGAGGACCAGGGACTTTTTATTGAGTTTCAGAATTTTGAGTTTGAAGAAGAGACATGGGAAGAGGAGGAGGAGGGTGAGACCAAATAGAGTGAGGAGACGAACTCCCAATAATGATACAAGCCTTATTAGAACAAAATAAGGATGTGTTTGTATCTTCTTCAACCCTACCTCCAAGAAGAACAGTGGACCATCGTATATTGACTTGTGCAAATAAAAAACCCATCAACGTTAGGCCTTACAAGTATGGCCATAGCAAGAAGGAAGAGATTGAGAAGTTGGTTGAAGAGATGTTGCATGCAAGGATTATTCGGCCAAGCCATAGCCCATACTCGAGTCTAGTCTTGTTAGTAAAGAAAAAAGATGGAGGGTGGAGATTCTGTGTTGATTATCAGAAGCTAAACCAAGACACGGTGTCAAATAAATTCCCCATTCCAGTAATAGAAGAGCTCTTGGATGAACTACATGGAGCATCGATATATTCGAAGCTGGATCTAAGGTCAGGCTACCATTAGATTCGAATGTATGAGGGAGACATCAAGAAGATTGCGTTTGGAACTCACGAGGGACATTATGAGTTCTTGGTGATGCCCTTTGGGCTAACAAATGCCCTGGCTACCTTCCAATCTCTAATGAACTAGGTATTTCAGCCATTCCTTCGTTGATTCGTTTTAGTATTCTTTGACGATATTTTGGTATATAACCCCGAAATCTCAATGCATGAAACCCATTTAGGAGTGGTTTCTAACATCCTTCGAGATAACAAGTTGCATACGATCCATGATTCTATATTGGGAGGCCATTTCGGGTTTCTAAGGACGTATAAAAGGATGAGTGGGGAATTTTTCTGACAGGGAATGAAGACGGATGGAAAAAAATATGTTGAAGGATGAAAAATTTGTCAAAGGAACAAGATCGAGTCCTTGTCCCCAGCTGGATTATTACAGCCACTCCTCATCCTATGCTTGATTATGGAAGAATGGTGTATGGACTTTGTGAAAGGCTTACCGAAGGTAGGTGGATACGACTCCATCATGATAGTGGTGGACCGATTAAGTAAGTATGCCTATTTCATCACCCTCAAACATCCTTTTACAGCAAAAAGAATAGCATAAGTGTTCATTCAAGAGGCGGTCCGACACCATGGAATTCCAATCTCGATTCTAACAGATTGGGATAAAATCTTCTTAAGTAATTTTTAGAATGAGATATTTGTATCCATGGGCACATAGCTGAAGAGAAGCACGACCTTTCATCCCTAGCAAAGAAGAGAAGTGAAAAATTGTCACCTAGGTTCTATGGACCTAACCAAATCATCGAAAGAGTTGGAGAAGTGGCTTATAAATTGGCTTTACCTCCCAAAGTTGCAATTCACAATGTATCCCACATATCTCAACTTAAAAAGATGTTGGGTCAAGGCCATCAGATTCAATGGCATCCTCTAGTTTTAACAGAAGATTTTGAGCTACAAACCATGTCGGAGACAGTCTTAGGGGTGAGATGGAATGGGGAGCCAGTAACCAACGAATGGCTCGTGAAGTGTAAGGGTCTATCTGAGAATGAAGCTGCATGGAAAGAAATCCACCTAATGAATCAACAATTTTCCCATTTCCACCTTGAGGACAAGGTGCATTTCGAGAGAGGCAGTATTGTTAAACCTCAAATTATTTACACATATAAATAAATTTAATTGTTAAATTTTATAATTATTGAAATTATTTATTTATTAAATAAAATATATTATATATAATAAATAATAATATAATATCTATTATACATAAATATTAAAATATATTTTATAAATAAACTAAATTATTAAATAAATTATATAATATTATATATAATTATATTTATCTATATAATATAAATAAAGGGGCAAGAAAGGAAATTATTAGCAAGCTAATGTGTCAGAAGGAGAGGAGAACGGTTAGGGACCATAAACCATTATAATAAGGACAGCAGAGGGGAAAGTGGAAAATCAGGGAATATTTTGGGTAAAGGCTGAATGTGGCTTTTGCAGGAGAGGATCACCAGCTCTCTCAAATGTGCTGGTTTATTTTTCCTATTTTGGTTAATCATCTTGTCTTCTTTAGGGATGAATGTCTGCTAGTTTTGGGAATGTTATTTTGTCATTTCGATGTACTGCTGAATGATCTTTTCAGTTGTATTTATAAATAAATACATATCAGCCATATTGCTCTGTTTCATCTTTTTTTTCTTCGTGTTTCTTTATTGGGTTATTTGACATAGGGAAAAAGAACCTAATAGAACACTTAGAGCAAGTGTTGGTTGCATTGCAGGAATGCATTGGTGAGGTGTGTTGTCCGCATAGCAAAAACCTAAACCTCAAGTAAATTTTTAAGTGCTCGACCTATAGCAGCTATAGCCAGTTATGCATTTCATTGAAAGTCTTCTAGGAAGGAGACCATTGCTAGTAGCTAAATGTATGTTGTTGTGTCCACATGATTTACACTATTGTTAGAAGCATATCAACCTTTAAGGAGTAGCCCTAAACTTGTGAGTGACTAAGTATTCACTACTATAGAAATTGGATTACTTGACGTATTTCCAATGTCAAATAAAGGGTATACTTGTCTCTAATAAAAACATCGAGTATTCAATCATCAAGCATAATGCGATAACTTGATACAAAAAAAACCTCAAGAGAAATATTTCTTAACACAATTTCCGTGTCAAGAAATATAATACACTTTACACTGATGATATGTCAAGTACATTAATTCTCGATACTTATTATGTATCGTATGTGTTTACTCTTGACATTTTTTATTTGTCACATATATTTTTATCTTGTATTACATGTGTTCCAATAAGACAATTTCAAATTAAACATTCGAATTTCCTGCATTACATGTGTTCCAATAAGACAATTTCATCAACTAAAATAAACAGATGCACATATTTCAGGTGTACATATCAGCCCAATATATCCAACATAACAATTCACAATACTAAAATAAACAATTCCATTCTTCTATTACCTTCCATGTATATGAACGATTCCAAAATTTACAAGACCAATCGTACAATAGTATATACTCTATCAACCCACCCCAATACATGATAATTCCAAAATTGTAAAACCAATCTATGTGCTATGTATTCCAAAATTAACAAGACTAGAATTCTATCCTCCACACATTTCTTTGAAGTATATAACCTATAATGGTTGAACAAAACATTTACATAAAAAAAGTTTGGGTAATCCCATGTAGCCACATACACAAAATTTATAGGAAGTCCATAAGATATAGCGACCTAAATATTCAACCCATTCCACGCGTACTTCATCCAATTCAGGTTGCAAGTACGAGCTCCTCGTATCAATCTATAAAACATAAAAAGTCAAATATATATTTATTTACTATTTACACTATATATAATACTACAATATATATAAGTAATTTAAAGACATACAACATCTGTGATAATATTCTTCTCTTTAGTCACGATTTCTCGCATATATCTCATAACATAACACCCACGTTCAACCATTTCTACTTGTAAAGGACACTACAATACAAAGTCAATAATTAATATATATCATACAAATACACTAAATAAACATCATTCTACACATAATTCAACTTTCAATAAACACCAAAATTAACTAATTCACTCTAGCAACACAACGAAGAAAGCGACATTGTTTAATGACATTGTTTAATAAGTAACCTATCAACAAAAGTACATTACTTATTATATACATGGAGCTTTGAAGTATATTGTGTCATCCTCTTTTCTCCAATTTTAATTCGAGCTTTTCTGATCGTTGGGAGGCTCTAAATGCCTTTCCTCACAAGAATTTAGAACTACTCACCATTTGGCTTGACAAAAAGAAGGTTGAACATGACTCTCTTTTCCAGATGACACGCTTCAAAGTGATTGGATCATTAATTATACATCTGAACTGAAACTGCCTCTTCAAATCTTGATGTTCACTTGCCAGAGTCGATTGTTCAGCCCATCCCTCATTGGAACCTGTCTTCTCTTGCTGGGTTTCTTAAAGCTGCAAAGCTTCTATTCCAAGATGTTTGTTGCACTCCTCCAATCGCTGAAGTTCTAGCAATTTTAGAAGGTGTCAAAGTTGCGATTAAGGCTTGATTCAATCGCGTTTAACTGAAATTCAACTGTACTTGCCTGAGAAAGTGAAAACTATGCCACCCAAATACGCAACTTTGGTTAAAAAAAAAAAAACAAAAAACAAAAAACTTTATCAGAATCCTTACAAAATATAGTCAACATACCACCATGCACACATTAAACGATCTACTCATCACAAAATCAAAAGTTAAGGAGATACAACTCTATACGTTCAAGCAGACTCCAAAATAACTTATCCAAACTATGAGCAAAACAGTGCAGACAAAAATCTCTTAGATTTGTAAATACAGAAAGTAACATTGTTCCTAACACTGACCCTCTTTAAGTTCAATACGTGGTCAAAATCAACTAATCACACAATCCTCTCAAAATATAATCTAAAATCATTAAACCACCAACAACCATAAAGTTAAAAATATTCAAATATTAATTTATTCTCTATAACTTGTCATGCTGAAAAACACATTGCAAAATCAAATGACATGTCCAAACTTCAGGAAAAACCAAAACAAAACAACTCAAATCCTTTATAATAGTGATACTAAATGTGCCACATCCTACATAATATTTTAGATACTTGAGGAATTAAAGAATAAGAATGAATCGATACTGCTACAAGGTAAATATGCAAGTACGAAGAAAGGTTTATCATGGTTTATGAAAGTATGAAGGAAGGAGAGTTTACCATCCATCTCTACTGTTGCTGTGAGCTTTTGTAGTAAGGGGATAGTAGGGGGATTCACCGTAGTTGATATAAATATATACTAAATGGATGCTTAACAAACTGTTAACAAGAATAAATTTTGGATCACAAACAAACTAATTGTGGGGAGGGAAATTTAACCGGTTATGCTTCCTTTCATGCTTTTGAAATATAATGAAGAATTCCACAAATGATATAATAGAGTTTCATGAAACGGCGTTCATATTTTAAAGATAATAGAAAATTTTTTTTCATGAATAGAATGAAAGAAAGAAAATACA
>NW_028326063.1:0-13759 GCF_027475165.1 Benincasa hispida | reverse complement strand
ATCGCGTACTCCTTCATCTTTACGATGTGATGGACAACGATTGCGTAGAACTTCTTCTACACGATACGATCAACCCTAAATCGCCTCCTTCCTCGAAGAGCCGCAACGCTTGCCCAGAACTTTAGCGAACGACTCAAAACTTCAAACAAACTTTGAATACAGACTCGATAACAATTATTAATGCCAAAAAACACAGAGGCCTTTACAAACAACTGCAAATGTAAAAGATTTAAATCAAACCGAGGCTAAACATCCTGATAACATCCATTAATCCAGCACATCCACAATAAATTTAACAATTAAACAGCGTAGAAATGCACCCACCATGAATGTATATTCATTTCATTGTAATAGATGAAATCGGAGTATCAGAACCTGGCTCTGATACCAATTGAAGGATCTTATACCGAGAGTTCCATGAGCGTGTTCGGATGCAACACCCCGCACATTTTTTTAGTAATAATATAATTTCAGTAACTTTATTATTTGGAATTTCAATAATTGTTATTAGTTGGAGGGCATTTTTGGAATTTTGGACTTCAAGTATATGTGTGGGAATTTAATTGTTAGTGTGAAATTATTCAATTTGAAATTCAAATGGAAAATTAATGGCAGAAATTAATTTTCTTTTGAAACAGAAAGGAATTTAATAGTATAAAACGGAAAGGAATTAAATGTAATTACATTTACTTCCTTTTTTGTTATTATTATTTTTTAATAAAAAGTCAAACCCCACCCCTTTTTCTTCCTCACGTTCGTGAGCCCGTCCGACGCCGCCCAAAGCCGCCACGTCAGTTTCTTCTTCATGACCTCCATCCACCACTGCTCAAGTGTTGTTCGCTTTTTCCGTCACTAGATCTATCGATTTGGGTAAGATTTCTGCTATTTGGGTTTGTTTTCGGTTGATTCTTGAATACTCATTTACTTTTGGCATCAATTGGTTGATACCCATTGTGTTTCAACTTTGGATTCAAGTTTGTGAAGGTATTAAGGTGTTGTTCAGTGAAGTTGGAGTTTGTTTTATCGAGTTTTGGTAAGTTTTATGCTTTGATTACCCTATTGTGGATTAATTTTTGTTGTTGAGAAATTTTGGTAAAGTCATTTGGAAGTGATTTTTTGACGAAGCTACATATGGATAATTTATTTGAGACATTGGTGGTGAAGTATGTATTTTATTCAAGCTTTAATCATGTAAGCCTAATTTCAAATTATGATTAGGGGGTTGATTCAAGAATTTCATTCAAGATGAAGAAGAGTTTGGTTTGCTAATTATTTGGGCTTAAAATTGGAGGTTTGGAAGGTGAATTCGAATTGGACCACACCTTAGGTAAGGTTATCTGGAAATATTTTGTAATATTTGGGTGTTTGGAATTTTGCCTTAACTATTAATTTTAAAGCTTGGTTTATGTTTAGGCTTGATTAAGGATTCAAGAATTTCACAAAGATTCAATTTCTTTTGGTTTGATTTAATATCAAGGTAAGTAATCTTACTACTGGAACTGCCTACGGGCCAAGCATTAGATGTATGCTAGCATGTTAAATGAAGGTTATGGCAGAATGACAGCATGAAAGATTGATAGTATAACATGATTAAAGTATGTTCTGTTATGAGATCCAAATTATTTATTTATGCACATAGACACTTGAATGCTAGTATGAGATGGTATGTGCTTCCATGGTTGTATTTGATCTGATGATGTTGAGGTATACATATATGTTGTAGAGCCATGATGTTGAGGTTTATATGTATGCCATAGATTCGTACAGTGATGATTATGATGTTGAGACTGTGCAAATGTCCTTACTGATTAGTTAGATGCCCATTAAATTTTGTGTTTCCTTCGGGATTCACCAGTTTGTGTTTCCTTCGGGATTCCCCAGTTTGTGTTTCCTTCGGGATTCACTAGTTTGTGTCTCCTTCGGGATTCACCAGTTTGTGTCTCCTTCGGGATTCACCAGAGGTAGTGGGCATACTTAACTATAGTAGGATAGGACTCAGTCTCCTTTTTATTTCATGTGTATATGTGTTTCACGAGGACTAGAGCAGTGTATATGTTTCACTAGAGGTGGGTATCTAGAGGATATAGATGCCCAGCCTGACACCAGTAGTGGGGTTACTTACTGAGTATTTTATACTCATTCTTTCTCATGTTGTTGTTTCAGGTAAGGGTAGAGATGCATTGGCGATGGACAAGCAGAATTCGTGATCGAGCCACTGGGACTAGTTTTTACGCTTCCGCATCATGAAATTTAGAGTTCTTTTCATGTTTCTCTTAACTTTTAGTTTTGATGTTTAAAACTTATTTTTAAGAATCGTTTTTCAGACTTATTTATTATCCTTTATGATTTATGGGTACTCTATTATTGTTTTAATATTTGAAATTAATGAAAGTCTTTTGAACTTACCTTATTTAATTAGCATTTATTTCACCGTAATCGAGTGTCGTTTTGAGTTCCATGCATGCATGTATTTAGTAACGGCCTAACTTAAGTCCTAGGGGGTCGGGTCGTTACATCGGATCGCTTCGATTTCACAGTGACCGAAATACAAATGATATACATTCAACACATACAGTTATGCACATAAATCTAATTATCGACGTGCTCAGAACATGATAAGTAACAGGGAAAGGGTTCTATACCAGTTGAAGACTCTCTTCGAACTTCTGAACCCCAACGCAGCGGATCCCTCCAACAGATCTACCAACACTCGGCGGGAACATCAACTGTAACTGCACGATTAATGCGAACACGAACGCCGTAACGGGGATGACACCACCACTAATGAGCCCCAGGTATTCTCGGAGTGAAAACCCAAATAGTGGGCTTTGGTGAATTTGGTAGAGGACATAGGACAACGAGTCGTGTAGACGATAAGCAAGTGGGAGATAATACAGTGCTATCATATAGCAAAAATGTTTATCGCATAGAGGAGCTACTATCATGTATCTCATACATTTAGCCAATTATATCGCATAGAGGAGCCCTAGCTGAACGATCGTTTAGGAAAAACGTAGACGATCGCTTAGATGGAAGAGCTACTATCATATAGGCTCTCGGGCGATCGTTTCACGAATTCTTTTGGGCGGTTGAAAAATAATGAATGCACTATACAAAATGAAGACCTCTTTTCATTTTTAACCCATCAGTTACCATAAGGGACGATGCCCACTACCCACGTCCGAACGTGTAAAAAAATGATTAATTATCATATAATTAATCAATTAATTAAATAATAAATATAATCATATTATATTTATATCCTATAGTTTGATATCACATATCAACCATAGTATTTTCTCCTCTATTTGATATAAATCATATTTATATCTGATTTTCTCCAAAATAATGTATCTCATACATTTAGCCAATTATATCAAATATAATTAACCAGTCCAATTATATCATATATAATTGAACTTCCTCTTGTCAATTTGAACATTTCAAATTAACCCAAACACTGGTTCTCGACTTTATCCAAGCTACCCAGGGGACCTAATGGACCTGTGGCTCGAAGCTCAAACGGTACGTGAATAGCTGACTAAACTCTTTAGCCATGAGATCCACCATCCGTTAACTGTCAGTGATTCCATTAAAGGCCAATAGCTGACTCTTCTTACAACAGATATATTTCTGTTTCCATCGGATATAACCAATCATGAGTACGATGACCCTTCACAGATGCTCGTAAATACAGCTGGGCCAATTTACCGTTTTGCCTATGTAGTTACATCTCACTCCTTAAGTACCACTGATTTCTCTAATGAACAATACAACATAGTCCAACTATGTGTGAACACCTTTCAGGCCAAGGCAAGGTGTGTGGCGCCACATCGTTCAAGCCCCGGAATCAGCCCTTAAGGGAGCCATCCATCTACTTACCCCTGCCTCAGGGAATGAGTGAATTCCATCTTGTGTAGCTAAGTTCCCAGCTCCCAAATCAGACGAATCCTCAAAATGGTAGGTCTGAATTGGCGACTTGACCACTCACACCCATACAAATCAAAGGACCGCCCTCAATGGCAGGAGATCCTAACTCACTCAGGATTGAGGTCATGTTACCTATGGTCATCCAAGTGAAGTGAAGTCTCTGTCATTTATCTGGCGTAAAGTACATCCAGCTTTATCGGTGACAATTATCCGACGCATCAGTCAGGAATTAAAGCTGTCTCATCTGTACAACTAGGAAAGAGAAGCCGCCTTTCACCTTTGATGCCCTATAAATACCAAGTGCATTCTTCAGAGAAGGGGTTAAGTAGTCGATTACCTCATCACCATTATAAGTTCATACCTCTGTTCATAGTTTCCTTTTCCATTTTACGGCGGAGCAAGAGAAGAATGGTGACGCCAAAGATTATCCAAGGCAGCTCGAGAGAGAACTTTGGGGCGTAAGAGCAGAGAGCGGGCTGACTCTCGCGAAAGCAAGAATATCTTTAGAGCGCGAGTAGAAACAGTGTAACGCCTAGTAGCAAGAAATTGCTCCAGGCTCTTTACTATACTTGCATTGTTATTCTGTACTTCATCTTATATCTATTCAATGGAAGTTCTATTTCTACATTTGCTCACTCTCTTAATATACATGAGTAGCTAAACTAGTTGAATAGGTTGAGAGGAACTAAACTAACATGATCTAGGAAGTTCATTACTTGCGATTGTCTTGTTTTATGTTGTGCAAAATACCCTTTTAGAGTTACTCGAGATAGGATCTAAAGAAAGAACCTAATGTCTCAAGAGAGCTAGGATAAAATCTAGACTCGAAAGTGCAAGATTAGGCTTGCATAAACAAGAGATAGGGACTTAGAGATAAGCTCTATTTGTCAACTTGCATCGCATGCATCCTAGGAATAGGAATGATATTATGTGGTCGCATATTTGTGTGAATGTCATGTTGTCATCGCATAAATAGAGATAAAGGTTTATGTGTAAACCCTACAGACCTATCGCATATTTATCGCATGCGTTCTAGCCTTAGAAACTGTGGCATTCACGCTGAGAGGTGGTTTGTATGCATGTTGTATGATCGCAAGGCATGAATGCTTCCTAGGGAATGTTAGCCGAAACCCTTATTAACCCGTTCACCGCATATTCATCGTATTTCCCGTTTACCAACTATTTTTGAACTCTGCCGCATTCGTTATTATTTTCATTAACGCAACAACAACTCAACACTTATCTATTCAATTGGTTACCGCAAGTTTTCATAAAAATCTCCAATGCAACTATTTTCACAAGTCCCTATGTTCGACCCTGGACTTACCAGGAAACTCATAGGAATTTACACTTGGATTCCTCTGGGGAAACTTGAGTGCACATGCAATCCACCACACATATCATCCATAATTTCCACTTCATAAAATTCAAGCATCAAGTTTTTGGCGTCATTGCCAGAGACTTCAGCAAAATAGTTGTTAATGGTAATTTTTGTGATTTTTTTGCAGAACTCTCAATATCTGGCGAACTACACCCGAGATTGAGAGAAGATTTCGAAGGAGACTAAGAGACCGCCAATAGCAACCACAATCCGATAAAGAAGAGATGGCGGAGCAGCCTAGGAATGAAGCACTAAACAACAATAATGTCATGGCAAATCCGATTCTGTTGGCAAACGATCACAATAGGCCCATTAAGGACTATGCATCGACAAACCTTTATGATTTCTCTCCTGGAATCATGAGGCCTGCCTTAGATGGAAGTAGATTTGACATGAAAACGGTGATGCTACAGATGATCCAGTCTGCAGGTCAATTCAGAGGAAGGCGTGGTGAGGTTCCGCACGCCCATCTCCGAAATTTTATTTAAATCTGCAATACTTTTGTGTTCCCGAACATCTCTATTGAAGAAGTTCGACTAATGTTGTTCCCATTTTCTCTCTGTGATCAGGCTAGAAAATGGGCTTATTCGCTCGAACTAGGAAAGATTACTTCTTGGAAGCAGGTGGTGGAGAAGTTTATGAAGAAGTATTTCCCACCTACCGAGAACACGAGACAAAGAAAGCTTATTACTAATTTTGAACAAGATATGAACGATTCGCTCAACGATGCTTGGGTGAGGTTTAAAAGGTTGGTCCGAGATTGTCCGCATAATGGGCTACCAGATTGCCTGCAAATGGAAATTTTCTACCATGGTTTGAATCCTGCTTCGCAGACCGCTGCCAATGCGGCAGCAGCTGGTGGTCTGCTTGACAAGACTTATGATGAGACGAAGAATATCCTGAACTGTATCTCCAAGAATCATGAAGACTGGAGTGAGAGTGACAAGAGATTAAGATTCAAGGATTCTGACGCAAATAATGGTGTTATTATCTCATTACAAAACCAAATGACCGCAATGGTGTAAGGAATGACGATCAGCAGCCCAGTACTGCAAGGTGGGCAGATTAATGCAATAAGTCAAAACACCGCAAGGTGTGCGACTTACGGTGATGGGCATGCAATGGAGGATTGCCCGCAAAATCCACAGTCTGTATATTTTGTAAAGAACAACCCCTTTTCAAACACCTACAGCCCCGGGTGGAAAAACCACCCCAATTTTGCTTGGAAAAATCAACAACAAAATTTTCAATCTATGGCGCAAAAAGAAGGGCCACCAGGATTCTTTCAACATAGTAACGGTCAACAGAGCAACCAAGCAAGTAGCTTACAACAACCACCGTAATTTTCTTCTTTAGAAAGCCTATTGAAGCAATACATAGAGAAAAACGAGACAGTGCTTCAAAGTCAGGCTACGTCCATCCGCAACCTTGAATTGCAAATGGGCCAGATTGCGAATGAGCTCAAAAGTAGACCGCAAGGGCATTGCTAAGTTCAACCGAGCTTCTGCACAACCTAGGGGGATCAGGTAAAGAGCAATGTTAGGTTGTGACATTGCGTAGTGGAAAGACCGTGGAGGGAGGAAGAAAGGACAAGAGAAGAACAACTTCCATCGCAGCTGAGCCTGAGATTGCAGCAATGCAAGAAGAAGAAAAGGAAAATGAAGCAGTAGAACATGAGGTTGCGTCAACCTCAAAGTCAAATGAAACGGGAACCGTGAAAATTCGGTTACCACCCTTTCCTCAGAGGCTAGGAAGAAGAAAAACGAAGAGGTACTGTACCAACGCTTTCTGTCTATCTAAAACGATTACATGTTAATATTCCTTTCAGTGAAGCGATTGAGGAGATGCCTGCCTACGCCAAGTCTGAAGGACATGGTAACTAAGAAGAGAGGCATTGGAAAATTTGCCACGGTGGCACTAACACAAAGTTCCAAATCTATTATCCCATCGAAGATGAGCGATCCTGGGAGCTTCACTATTCCTTGCTCCATAGGAGGACTCTATATTCGGCAAGCCCTGTGTGACTTGGGGGCCAGTTGATGCTGCTGTCAATCTTTCGACAATTAAATGTAGGGCAACTTGTGCCCACATCTGTGACTCTCCAACTGGCTGACAGATCTCTGGTTCATCCAGAGGGTAAGGTGAACAACGTGCTAATCACGATTGATAAATTTATTTTGCCAGCTGATTTTATCATCCTGGATTATAAGGCCGATAAAGATGTGCCCATAATTTTGGGACGACCTTTCCTATTAACGGGTCGTGCTCAAATTGATGTGCACAATGAAGAAATCACTTTGTGCATAAACGGACAGAAGCTCAAATTTAACATAATTCGTGCCATGAAATTTCCTGATGAGGAAGACTTGCCAGATTCTGAAGATGACCTGAATTTGATTGAAGAAGAAAAGTGTGATGAAGAGTGTAAAGAAGAGGATGCCAACGCATCCGTAGCTGTCTGCAATGCGATCGTAGCAAAAATAAACAAAGAAGAAGGATTGATTGCAGCGCAAGAAGAAGAGCCAAAAGAAGAAAGAAAAATAACGCAACCTTCTCTCGTGGAACTACCAATGCTTAAATTGAAAACCCTACAAACACATTTAAAGTACGTATTCCTGGGGCAGAATGAGAAGCTGCCAGTGATAATTTCCTCCACACTTAACGCAGATCAAGAGAATGCGTTGATGAGCATTCTCAAGAAGCATGTGCGAGCAATCGGCTGGACACTCGCTGATATCAGAGGAATTAGCCCCGCGTACTGCATGCACCACATTTGTCTTGAGGATGACCACAAAATAACCATTGAAAATCAACGCAGACTTAACCCTACGATGAAGGAGGTCGTCAAAAAGGAGATTATCAAGTGGCTGGATGCGAACATTATCTAGCCCATTGCAGATAGCACGTGGGTCAGCCCCGTGCAATGTGTGTCGAAGAAGGGAGGAATGACAGTAGTCCCAAATGAGAACAATGAATTAATACTGCAAAGGACCATCACTGGATGGCGCATCTACATGGACTACCATAAATTGAATGCGGCCATAAAGAAAGATCACTTCCTTTTGCCATTCATCGATCAAATGTTGGACAGATTAGCAGAGAACGATTTTTATTGCTTCTTGGATGGATATGCCAGGTATAATTAGATCATGATAGCTTCTGAAGACCAAGACAAGATCACATTTACCTGCCCATATGGGACATTTGCTTTTCGCCACATGCCGTTTGGCCTCTGCAATGTGCCAAGCACGTCCCAGAGGTGCATGATGGCGATCTTTTCAGATTATCTCGAGAACTCAGTAGAAATATTTATGGATGGTTTCTCCGTTTACGGGAGCACTTATGAAGTCTGCTTGGCCAATTTGGAGAAAATTCTGAAAAGATGTGAAGAGACGAACCTGGTGCTCAAATGAGAAAAATGTCACTTCATAGTGAAGAAGGGAATAGTGTTGGGACACAAAGTCTCCTAGAATGGTTGGAGGTGGATAAAGTAAAGCTTGACGCAATTGAAAAGCTTCCACCTCCAACCAACATGAAGGTTGTGCAAAGCTTCTTGGGGCATGCCGGATTCTATAGACGATTTGTCAAGGACTTTTCTAAAATAGCAAGACCACTGAGTGCGTTGTTAGAGGCAGACAAGAAGTTTGAATTTGACAACAATTGCCTCAATGCATTCAAAATTTTAAAAGATGCGCTAATTACTGCACCCGTCTTGATTGCGCTGGATTGGACACTCCCATTCGAACTCATGTGGGACGCAAATGGGTATGCAATGGGAGCTGCATGAGCGCAAAAGAATAAAACTATTTTGCACCCCATCGCTTATGCGAGTAAAACTCTGAACCCTACTCAACTTAATTATACCACCACTGAAAAAGAGCTCTTGGCTGTGATTTTTGTGTTGGAAAAATTCCGGGCATATCTATTGGGAACCAAGATACTCATTTACACTAATCACTCGGCAATCAAATATTTGATGACCAAGAAGGATGCAAAACCGAGGTTGATCAGATGGGTTTTCCTCCTTCAAGAATTTGATATCGAGATAATTGATCCGAAGAGGACAGAGAATCAAGTTGCGGATCACTTGTCTAGATTAGAAAATCCTAAGGTTGATCGCAATGAATCTGAAGTGAGTATTGTGTTCCTGGACGAGCAAATGTTTTGCACAGAAGAACTGCCCTGGTATGCAGACATCATTAATTATTTGGTTTGTGAACAATTTTATGAAGATTACACCTAACATCAACAGAAGAAACTCAAGAATGAATATAGACACTATTATTGGGATGAGCCGAATCTGTATAAAAGAGGTGCAGACCAAATCATTCGATTATGCATCCCAGATGCTGTTCAACAACGCATATTATCACAGTGCCACGATTCGCCATATGGAGGGCACTTTGGAGGACAACGTATGGCAGCCAAAGTTTTACAAAGTGGATTCTTCTGGCCTTCATTATTTAAGAATGTTGTTGACTACACAATGAAATGTGATCGGTGTTAACGCACCGGCAAAATTTCATGGAAGAACGCAATGCCAATGAATACTATCTTGGAGCTGGAACTATTTGACGTATGGGGGATTGATTTCACGGGACAATTCCCTCCTTCAATGGTAAGCACTATATTCTATTAGCCGTTGACTATGTCTCCAAGTGGGTAGAGGCAATTGCTTGCGCTGCAAGTGATGCGGCAATAGTCTCCCAGTTTCTTAAGAAAAATATTTTCATGCATTTTGGCACTCCGTATGCTATCATAAGTGATGAAGGATCACACTTTTTCAACCACAATATAAAGGAGCTACTGCGCAAGTACAATATCCTCCACAAAGTGGCCACCGCATACCATCCGCAAACAAATGGCCAAGCTGAAGTGTCCAATCGGGAAAATAAATTGACACTTGAGAAGGTAGTCAAACCTTCGCGGAAGGATTGGACAATGAAGCTTGATGATGCGTTATGGGCATACCGAACCGCATTTAAAACACCTATAAGTATGTCCTCTTATGCGTTTGTATTCGGCAAGGCGTATCACTTGCGTTTGGAGCTGGAATATAAAGCATTATGGGCGGTCAAGAAACTAAATTTCAATTTGAAGAAAGCAGGGGAAGCACGGAAAGTGCAACTGGTCGAGCTAGAAGAATGGAGGAACAATGTATATGAAAATGGGAAAATTTATAAAGAGCGCACTAAGCACTACCATGATCAACGCATATGCTATAAGAACCTCCAAGTCGGGTAGAAAGACTTGCTTTTGAATTCACGTCTGCAACTCTTCCTGGGAAAGCTAAAGTCTCATTGGTCCGGACCATTCATAATTTGACAAGTACTTCTGCATGGCGCGGTGGAATTATCAAATAATGACGGAACCAAAATATTCAAGGTCAATGGGCATTGAGTAAAGGCATACCATGGAGAAGACTGGCATCGCCAAGTCGACTCCATGGAATTAAGAAATCTTGAATGAAGAAGGAAGTAGGTGGTCCCTGCGTTATCAGATGATCGCAATTTATCAGGGACACAAAGTTTTGGAAAATCTCAAGTCTTCAGCTCTTTTCTCCACTACTCAGAATTATCCTTACTTTACTATCTTTTTATTTTTCACTTCTATTTCTAAAAAAAAATGCCTTTTATTTTGTTTGAAATAATTTGACCTTCTCTTTGTTTTCCTTTCAACGATCGAGGCGCTGGATTGCAGAAATGTTACGCGAAGCAGCACTTATCTTATTCCATCACCGCAACCCAACGAAGAATGATTGCCGCAAGATGGATGCGTCAATACAATGCGGGTGACAACGCTAAATTTGGGGGTGTACTCTTCCTTATTCTTACTTCAAATTTTGCACTATCACATTGCATATTACTTTTCAAAGTTTTATCACCGCATCCTCCTTGACTACCGCAAACATATCACAAGTAGATAACTTTAGTAGTTTACCGCATGTATTCTTTGCCAAGTATGATTTCAATGATGAAAAATATGCTTCTATCTCTTTCATATATACTAGAGTCAACGTAGATCTTAGGATAGTTACCTCATGAAATATTTCTCGAAGTTGGGGGTTTGCTAGCTTTCTTTCAAATTTTCTTTACAATGCATTTTATGACCATTGCATGACTTATTTTAACTTTTGCCAATGAGGACATTGCCGTATTTTAAATTTGGGGGTGGGGTATTTGTTTCCGACCTTGCTACAAAAAAAAAATTGAATAACAACTCAACTGTCAACGCAATGGGAAACCCATGTTGATAAGAGTAAGTTGTGAAAGACACTTACTCGTAGTTGGATGTCCGCATGACACACATGGGGGCAAGCCAAAACGAAAGTAAGTCACAGGATCAACGCATAAATAAATGACCGCAACTCCACTGCCAAGTTTGTATGAGTTTAGTCTAAGAAAGAATGCATTGCTCGCATTTGGATGTTTGCATGACACCCGTGGGGGCAAGTCAAAACGAAGGCAAGGCACTCAGATCGGCACAAGGTTAGAAAAAATAGCAATGAAGAAAATTTTTGTGTAAGGATAAATCATTTGACAACCCGGTAGAAAATTTTCTTTTTGAAATAAATCATGCGATGTTCCAGAATTCAGTAAAGTCCTTTTGAAAGTTAAGCTTGCAATCCCTAAGTCTTAAAAGTATTTGAGGAAGAGATTTGAATAAGACTTAAGGAAATTCTGGCATATAGGATTTGAACGAAGTATCCTTGAGAAATCTAGGGAAAGAACTTTGCGGCTAACTTGCTAAAGGAATCTTTAGCTTATGCTTGAGGACAAGCATTATTTAAATTTGAGGGTATGATAACGGGCAGAAATGCACGTTATCATAGTGCTAAATCCTTAAACAATGTTGGATTGCGTTGATGATATATGTTAAATTGCGTCCATTAAGCATAAATTCTATAATATTGCGGTTGCATGCGTCCAATGCATTATAGCAATTGATCTTTATATTTTTGTGCAGAATAATGTGTTAACGCAATGCAAATAATGCGATCATAGGAATACATTGGTCGAGTGCAACTTCACCGCAAGACTTTGCGTTGATCGTGCTTGTAAACATTCACCCAAGAAGAATCACCGCAACATGGTGGACGCATCCGAACGAAAGGATAATTAAGATCAATGGGACAGAAAGCTGACGGCAGTCGGATCCAAATTAAGTTGACAGCCGATAACGGTCACAAAGTACATCCAACTTTATTGGTGACAATTATCCAGCACATCAATCAGGAATTAAAGCTGTCCCATCTGTACAACCAGGAGAGAGAAGTTGCCTTTCACCTTTGATGCCCTATAAATACTAAGTGCATTCTTCAGAGAAGGGGTTAAGTAGTCGATTACCTCATCACCATAAGTTCATACCTCTGTTCATAGTTTTCTTTTCCATTTTACGGCGGAGCAAGAGAAGAGTGGTGACGCCGGAGATTGTCTAAGGCAACTCAAGAGAGAACCTTGAGGTGTAAGAGTAGAGAACGGTCTGACTCTCGCGAAAGCGAGAATATCTTTAGAGCACGAGTAGAAACAGTGTGACGCCTGGCAGCAAGAAATTGCTCCAGGTTCTTTACTATACGTGCATTGTTATTCTGTACTTCATCTTATATCTATTCAATGGAAGTTCTATTTCTACATCTGCCCACTCTCTTAATACGCATGAGTAGCTAAACTAGTTGAATAGGTTGAGAGGAACTAAACTAACATGATCTAGGAAGTTCATTGCTTGCGATTGTCTTGTTTTATGTTGTGCAAAATACCCCTTTAGAGTTACTCGAGAGAGGATCTAAAGAAAGAACCTAATATCTCGAGAGAGCTAGGATAGAATCTGGACTCGAAAGTGCAAGATTAGGCTTGCATAAACAAAAGATAGGCACTTAGATATAAGCTCTATTTGTCAACTTGCATCGCATGCATCCTAGGAATAGAAATGATATTATGTGGTCGCATATTTGTATGAATGTCATGTTGTCATTGCATAAATAGAGATAGAGGTTTATGTTTAAGCCCTGTAGACTTATCGCATATTTATCGCATGTTCTAGCCTTAGAAGCTGTGGCATTCATGCCAAGAGGTGGTTTACTATTGTATGCATGTTTCATGATCGCAAGGCATGAACGTATCCTAGGGAGTGTTAGCCGAAACTCTTCTCAACCCATTCACCACATATTCATCGTATTTCTCGTTTACCAACTCTTTTCGAACTCTGCCGCATTCGTTATTATTTTCATTAATGCAACAATAACCCAACACTTATCTATTCAACTGCTTACCGAAAGTTTTCATAAAAATCTCCAATGCAACTATTTTCACAAGTTCCTGTGTTCGACCCTAGACTTACCAGGAAACTCAGAGGAATTTACACTTGGATTCCTTTGGGGAAACTTGAGTGCACAACGCAATCCACCACACATATCATCCATAATTTCCCCTTCATAAAATTCAAACATCA
>NW_028326062.1:0-13832 GCF_027475165.1 Benincasa hispida | reverse complement strand
AATAATAGCAAAATATCACCGTCTATCTGTGATAGATCGCTATAGACTATTATCTGACAGATATTAGTTTATCGCGATCTATCGCGGTCTATCGCAGATAAACAGTGAAAATTTGTTATATTTGTAAATATTTTGTTTCATTTTTCTATATTTGAAAACGGCATTTATTTTAATCATGTTTTAAATCAAATGTAGATTTTCTTTATAATTTGGGGTGAAAAAGTTATACCTTCTTTTTCTCTATATATTTTGTGACGGTTTTAGTTCCCTCGTATTTGGGACATTAGATTTTGACGACTGCTTGTCCTATATGTTTTCTTTTTTCTTCGGTGTTTTGATTTTGTTTGACAGATTGTAGATTATTTTTCTGTCTTTAGTTCTAGTTTTGTTTTTTTGTGGTTTTTATTTTCCTTTTTTTATTTTATTTTATTTATTTGGTTATATTTTAGAATTAATTTTTCTTTTTAATGGATGGTTCAATTATTTCTTCATCCTCTGCAGTCTAATTTAATTTGACTTTTACTTATTTTTTATTTTATAGGATTTATTTTGGTAAATTGTTTTTCTACTTTTGCACCATGGGTTTTTTCTTTTCAATGAGATTTTCAATTTTTTCTTCTAAATTTATTTTGAAACTTGTTCTTCCTCTATTTTGCACTTATGGGTTCTAATTTTGTGACCCTTCTCTATTAAATTCCACAAACGTGTCAAAAATGATTATACTTATTTGGTCCTATTTTATTTATTTTTGCACCAAATGTTGAATTATTTTCACAGTGGTTGGTTTAATTTGTTTTTTGTGAGACATTCTTTTAGTTTTATTTTATTTTGTACCCATTGTTAATTTTATTGCGCTCTCTCTCTTTATTGTCCCTCTTTTATCGACATTTATGTGATGTTGTTTTAGTTTATTTTGTTCGTTGTAGGTACATTACTTTTCTAATGTTGTGTTGTTTGTTCAAGTTTTATGTATTTTTTTCACTTTTCTATTTCATCGACTTTATGTCTCTTTTTAATTTATAACTCTTTAGTTTTAGTTTTTGCATATTATTTTTGTACACAATATTAATTTGTTATTTTGTAGAATATTTAATGCATTTCTTGGTTGACTACTTTGGATAACACTTTTTGTATGGTAAGAGAAGGGTGGTAATAGGTAACCAAGTTTTCTTCTTCTTCTTCTTCTTCTTCTTCTTCTTCTTCTTCTTCGTCAGTGTTAATTAATCGCTTTAATTACCTTCTTCTTCTTTGTTAATCTTCATGTTAGTTTTATTCTTCCTTGTGGTTTAGGGTTTTTTATATTGGCCTTTTTTACATCTTCATGATCATCATCTAGAAGCTAGCAATTTGAGTGAGAAATGGTTAGTTTTTAATTTTATTCCTCAATTACTTTTTAATTATGGACTAATTAGTTTTCTAATGTTGAACTAATTCTATAATTAGGCATACTTTGTGGAAGCCAAATTGCAGAACAAATTAAGGAACATCACATATATCTAATCTAGGTTTGTATGAAGTGTGCCTAATTATGTGCACGAAATTACTAGACCTTGTTTATTATGATTCTAATTACTTTTAGGGTTTTCTAATTTCAGATTAAATATTATTGGGCTTTTTGGACCAAGGTGTGATTCATGCACAAACAAACCCCAATTCTCAACTTCTGCTACATCAGGTTTTTTTCTATTTCGTTCTTCTTTTTTCAATATATTCTGGAATTTGCTCAAGTTTTGCAAGTTTCGTAAAAACTCTTAGTCAAAATATTTTCTCAAGTTTTGGAAGAAGTTTTTCTTTAAAAAGTTTCAAAATTTCTTACCGAAAAAACATTTCCTCAACACGTTTTTTTCTTCCTTTATTTCAAAAAGTCCCTTTTCAAATTATCTTTTCAAGACTTTTTTCCTCAAACATTTCCTCTTTAACTTCTCGTGTATTAAATAATTCAGTCTGCTAAAATCTTTAGGAAAAAAAATTCTTTTGGTCCTCTATGTGTTGGGTCTAGTTTCTATTTGGTCCCCATGTTTCAAAATGTTCCACATTTCGTCATAAAGTTTTGGGTTTGGTTTCAATTGTGTCTCTAGGTTTCTAAATATAACAATTTTACCTTTGACATTTGAGTTTGTTTCGATTTGGTTTCTATATTTCAAGATCTTTACTTTTAACCACGATCTTTTACTAAATACTCATTTTGTTGTCCATAGTGTCTTTGTATAACATAAATTTGAAATTATTAATATAATTATAATCAATTAAGCTTCACTATTTTTCACCATATTTTAAAATTTCACACCATAGTTATTTCAAATTATTAAGAGACAGTGGACCAGTGATTGGGGATGTGAGTATTTAATGAATGTTGAAATTGAACGTAGTAAAAGCTGAGAGCTAGGGACAAATTGAAATAAAGTTTTCAAACCTTAAGGGTAAAAATTGTAACATTTTGACACGAGAATAATTGAAACTAATTCAAAATTTAAGAAATTAAATGAGTAACATCTTTTAAACTTGAGAGTCGAATAGAAATTAGATCCATAGGGACCAAAAAGATATTTTTCCCAAAATTTTTAAAAAAGTTATTCTCACTTCAATTTTTTCTTTCAAGATGCCAAATTTAAAATATTATTCCTCTTCGTTTATTTCTCATTTTAAAGAAAACATTCCTAAACTATTTTCAAAATATTTTCTGACAAGTCTCTTCAAATTTGTTTTCAAAATATTTTGTTTCAAGATCACTTTCAATTTTTTTTTGTTTCGAGGGATTTTCAAAATGACGAGAGTGATTTGAAATGACGAAAAGTGATTCTGGAAAATTTTTAATCACTCCCTACTCTCTCTTAATCATCTCAGTATGGATCAGTTTGCTAGTTTTGTCACATAAATATTTAACACATTTCTTGTTCACTACCCATATACTTTTCTTTTAGGGAAAAAAAAAAAAAAACGCTGTAGATAACTTCCAACGATATTTATATGTTTGATCCTATTTTGATTGGTACATGTTAATAATTCTTAATTGAACTATGGATTGTGTGACATTCTTTAAATTTTCACTTTAATGATATATCGGTTTGTTACTTTTTTTTTTTTTATACACTAACGTCATTTTTAGGTGAATGCTTTTATATATTGTCTTACATTTTTTATTTTTTTCTTTCGTACGTTTGATTTGATTTTATTAGCCGTCTGTCTTTGTTGTCTCTCTTTCATCGATATTTATGTGAAGTTGTTTTAGTTTATTTTTCTTTCTGTATGTTAGTTTTGTACAAAATATTTAATGAATTCCTGTAGATTTGTTTGACCTACTTTGGATAACACTTATTTTTGAAAGGTAAAAGATCGGGTTGATTTAATTTTTCAATTATCAGAGCAGAATTCTATTATTGATTGTATTTTGTGTTCATTTATTTTAGGGTTTAAATGACAAAATCTGCTGAAAATATTTACAAGTAATAGCAAAATATCAAGTCTATCTACAATGTAGACAACGATATACCACTATCTGACAAATACTGTCTATCCCGATATAACCATAGATAGACAGTGAAACCAAACCAATCTAAACCAGTCTAATACTTTGGTTTGGTTTTTTGTATTTATGTATATTTGAAAACAAAGTTAATTATAATTTATTTTTTAAATCAAATGTAAAATTATGCTGAAAATATTTATAAATGATAGCAAAATATCATCGTCTATCTGCGATAGATCGCGATAGACTACTATCTGACAGATAGTAGTTTATTGCAATCTATCGCGGTCTATCGTAGATAGACAGTAAAATTTTGTTATATTTATAAAAATACTTTGGTTCATCTTTCTATATTTGAAAACAACATTTATTTTATTTCTTTTTTAAATCAAAGGTAGAATTTCTTTATAATTTGGGGTTAAAAAAGTTGTACTTTTTTTCTCTATTTATTTTGTGACAGTTTTAGTTTCATCCTATTTGGTATATTAGATTTTGATGACTGCTTGTCTTATATGTTTTTTTTTCTTCGGTTTTTTGATTTTATTTGATAGATTGTAGATTGTTTTTCTGCCTTCAGTTCTAGTTTTGTTTTTGTGTGGTATTTGTTTTTCTTTTTTATTTATTTGGTTATATTTTAGATTTTTTTTCTTTTTAATGAATGGTTCAATTATTTCTTCATCCTGTTCAGTCCTATTTAAATTTGATTTTTACTTATTTTTATTTTATAGGATTTATTTTGGTTAAAGAATGTTTTTCTACTTTTCTTCTCCATGGGTTTTCTTTTCAATGAAATGTTCAATTTTTTCTTCTAGAATTTATTTTGATACATTGTTCTTCCTCTATTTGCACTATGGGTTCTAATTTTGTGACCCTTCTCTATTAAATTCCACAAACGTGTCAAAAATGATTATACTTATTTGGTCCTATTTTATTTATTTTTGCACCAAATGTTGAATTATTTTCACGGTGGTTGGTTAATTTTTTATTGTGAGACAATTCTTTTAGTTTTATTTATTTTGTACCCATTGTTTATTTTATTGCGCTCTCTCCGTCATTTTATTGTCCCTCTTTTATCGACATTTATGTTATGTTGTTTTTAGTTTATTTTGATGAGAATAGGTACATTACTTTTTCTAAAAACTAATGTTTGTGTTGTTTGTTCAAGTTTTATGTATTTTTTTCACTTTTCTATTTCATCGACTTTATGTCTCTTTTAATTTATTACTCTTTAGTTTTAGATTTTGCATATTATTTTTGTAAACAATATTAATTTGTTAGTTTTGTAGGGAATATTTAATGCATTTCTTGGTTGACTACTTTGGATAAAACTTTTTGTATGGTAAGAGAAGGGTGGTAATAGGTAACGAGGTTTTCTTCTTCTTCTTCTTCTTCTTCTTCTTCTTCTTCTTCCTTCTTCCGTCAGTGGTTAATTAATCGCTTTAATTACCTTCTTCTTCTTTGTTAATCTTCTGGTTAGTTTTATTCTTCCTTGTGGTTTAGGGTTTTTTCTATTGGCCTTTTTTACATCTTCATGATCATCATCTAGAAGCTAGCATTTTGAGTGAGAAATGGTTAGTTATTAATTTTATTCCTCAATTACTTTTTAATTATGGACTAATTAGTTTTCTAATGTTGAACTAATTCTCTAATTAGGCATACTTTGTGGAAGCCAAATTGCAGAAATAATTAAGGAACATCACATATATCTAATCTAGGTTTGTATGAAGTGTGCCTAATTATGTGCACGAAATTACTAGACCTTGTTTATTATGATTCTAATTACTTTTAGGGTTTTCTAATTTTAGATTAAATATTATTGGGCTTTTTGGACCAAGGTGGGATTCATGCACAAACAAACCCCAATTCTCAACTTCTGCTACATCAGGTTTTTTTCTATTTCATTCTTCTTTTTTCAATATATTCTGGAATTTGCTCAAGTTTTGCAAGTTTTGTAAAAACTCTTAGTCAAAATATTTTCTCAAGTTTTGGAAGAAGTTGGTGCTTTAAAAGTTTCAAAATTTTCTTACCAAAACATTTTCTCAAACGTTTTTCTTCCTTTTATTTCTAAAAGTCCCCTTCAAATTATCTTTTCAAACTTTTTTCTCAAACCTTTTTCTTTTTAACTTCTCGTGTTAAAAACTTCTGCTAAAAATTTTAGGAAAAATATTCTTTTGGTCTCTATGTGTTGGGTCTAGTTTCTATTTGGTCCCCATGTTTCAAAATGTTCCACATTTCGTCATAAAGTTTTGGGTTTGGTTTCAATTTAGTCTCTAGGTTTCTAAATATAACAATTTTACCCTTGACATTTGAGTTTGTTTCGATTTGGTTTCTATATTTCAAGATTTTTACTTTTAACCACGATCTTTTACTAAATACTCATTTTGTTGTCCATAGTGTCTTTGTATAACATAAATTTAAAATTATTAATATAATTATAATTAATTAAGCTTCACTATTTTTCACCATATTTAAAATTTCACTCCATAGTTTATTTCAAATTAATTAAAGACAGTGACCAATGATTGGGAGTGAGTATTTAATGAAATGTTGAAATTGAACGTGTAAAAGCTTGAGAGCTAGGGACCAAATTGAAATAAAGTTCAAACCTTAAGGGTAAAATTGTAACATTTTGACACGAGATTAAATTGAAACTAAATTCAAAATTTAAGAATTAAATGTCTAACATCTTTTAAACTTGAGAGTCGAATAGAAATTATATCCATAGGGACCAAAAAGATATTTTTCCCAAAATTTTAAAAAAAGTTATTCTCACTTCAATTTTTTTATTCAAGATGCCAAATTTAAAATATTATTCCTCTTTGTTTATTTCTCATTTTAAAGAAAACATTCCTAAACTATTTTCAAAATATTTTCTGACAAGTCTTCTTCCAAATTTGTTTCAAAATATTTTTTGTTTCAAGATCACTTTCTAATTTTTTTTTTTTGTTTCGAGGGATTTTCAAAATGACGAGAGTGATTTTGAAAATGACGAAAGTGATTTGGACAATTTTAATCACTCCCTACTCTCTCTTAATCATCTCAGGTATGGATCAGTTTGCTAGTTTTGCACATAAATATTTAACACATTTCTTGTTCACTACTTTTCTTTTAGGGAAAAAAAAAAATGCTGTAGATAACTTCCTCAACGTATGTTATGATATTTGATCCTATTATTATTTGGTACATGTTATATTCTAATGAACTATGGATTGTGTGTCATTCTTTAATTTCACTTTATATGATATATCGGTTTGTTACTTTTTTTTTTTATACACTAACGTCATTTTTAGGTGAATGCTTTTATATATTGTCTTACATGTTTTATTTTTTTCTTTCGTACGTTTGATTTGATTTTATTAGCCTTCTGTCTTTGTTGTCTCTCTTTCATCGATATTTATGTGAAGTTGTTTTAGTTTATTTTGCTTTCTGTATGTTAGTTTTGTATAAAATATTTAATGCATTTCTTGTTGTTGACTACTTTGGATAACACTTCTTGGATGGTAAGAGATGGGTTGATTTATTTTTCTATTATCAGAGCTGAATTCTATTATTGATTGTATTTTGTGTGTCATTTATTTTAGGGTTAAATGACAAATCTGCTAATAATATTTACAAGTAATAGCAAAATATCAGAGTCTATATGCGCTAGATCACGATGGACCACTATCTGACAAATACTGGTCTATCACGATCTAACATAGATAGACAGTGAAATTTTGCTATATTCGTAATTACTTTGGTTGGTTTTTGTATATTTGAAAACCAAAAGTAATTATATTTATGCTTTTTAAAATTCAAATGGTAGAATTATGCTGATAAATATTAACAAATATTAGCAAAATAATATCACGTCTATTGTGATAAGATCGCGCATTAGAAATTTTATCTGACAGGTTATTAGCTTTATCGCTGATCTATCGCCGGTCTATCGCAGATCGACAGAGATATTTGTTCATTTGAGAATCATCTATTGTTATCATTTTTTCTATATTTGAACGCCATTTTATTTTATTATTGTTTTAATAAATGTAGTTTTCTCTTTTATAATTCTGAGGGTTCGAAAAAGTTTCTACCTTCTTTTTCCTCTAATGCCATATTTTGTGACGGTGTTCAGGTTCCCTCGTATTTGGTACATTAGATTTTGACGACTGCTTGTCCTATCTGTTTTCTTTTTTCTTCGGTGTTTTGATTTTGTTTGACAGATTGTAGATTATTTTTCTGTCTTTAGTTCTAGTTTTGTTTTTTTGTGGTTTTTATTTTCCTTTTTTTATTTTATTTATTTATTTGGTTATATTTTAGAATTAATTTTTCTTTTTAATGGATGGTTCAATTATTTCTTCATGCTCTGCAGTCTAATTTAATTTGATTTTTACTTATTTTTTATTTTATAGGATTTATTTTGGTAAATTGTTTTTCTACTTCTGCACCATGGGTTTTTGTTTTTTTAGCTTATTTTTTTCTTTTCAATGAAATGTTCAATTTTTTCTTCTAGAATTTATTTTGATACATTGTTCTTCCTCTATTTGCACTATGGGTTCTAATTTTGTGTCCCTTTCTCTATTAAATTCCACAAAAGTGTCAAAAATGATTATACTTATTTGGTCCTATTTTATTTATTTTTGCACCAAATGTTGAATTATTTTCACGGTGGTTGGTTTAATTTGTTTTTTGTGAGACATTCTTTTAGTTTTATTTTATTTTGTACCCATTGTTAATTTTATTTATTGTCCCTCTTTTATCGACATTTATGTGATGTTGTTTTAGTTTATTTTGTTCGTTGTAGGTACATTACTTTTCTAATGCTGTGTTATTTGTTCAAGTTTTATGTATTTTTTTCTCTTTTCTATTTCATCGATTTTATGTCTCTTTTAATTTATTACTCTTTAGTTTTAGTTTTTGTATATTATTTTTGTAAACATTATTAATTTGTTAGTTTTGTAGGGAATATTTAATGCATTTCTTGGTTGACTACTTTGGATAACACTTTTTGTATGGCAAGAGAAGGGTGGTAATAGGTAACCAAGTTTTCTTCTTCTTCTTCTTCTTCTTCTTCTTCGTCAGTGTTAATTAATCGCTTTAATTACCTTCTTCTTCTTTGTTAATCTTCTGGTTAGTTTTATTCTTCCTTGTGGTTTAGGGTTTTTTCTATTGGCCTTTTTTACATCTCCATGATCATCATCTAGAAGCTAGCAATTTGAGTGAGAAATGGTTAGTTTTTAATTTTATTCCTCAATTACTTTTTAATTATGGACTAATTAGTTTTCTAATGTTGAACTAATTCTCTAATTAGGCATACTTTGTGGAAGCCAAATTGCAGAACAAATTAAGGAACATCACGTATATCTAATCTAGGTTTGTATGAAGTGTGCCTAATTATGTGCACGAAATTACTAGACCTTGTTTATTATGATTCTAATTACTTTTAGGGTTTTCTAATTTCAGATTAAATATTATTGGGCTTTTTGGACAAAGGTGGGATTCATGCACAAACAAACCCCAATTCTCAACTTCTGCTACATCAGGTTTTTTTCTATTTCATTCTTCTTTTTTCAATATATTCTGGAATTTGCTCAAGTTTGCATTGTTTCTCTAAAACTCTTTAGTCAAAATATCCACCATAGTTTTGGAAGGAAGTTGTTTCTTAAAGTTTCAAATATTTCTCTACCAAAACATTTTCTCAAAGTTTTTCTTCTTTTTATTCAAAAAGTCCCCTTCAAATGTTATCTTTTTTTAAACTTTTTTCTAAACATTTTTCTCTTTAACTTCTCGTGTTAAAAAATTTTGCTAAAATTTTGGGAAAAATATTCTTTGGTCTCTAAGTGTTGGTCTAGTTCTATTTGGTCCCCAAGTTCAAAATGATCCACATTTTAGTCATAAAGTTTGGGTTTGGTCTTCATCTGGTGTCTCATAGGTTTCTAAATATAACATATTTTACACTTGGACATTTGAGTTTGTTTACCGATTGCGGTTTCTATATTCAAGATCTGTACTTCTTTAAACCACGATCTTTACTAACTACCTCATTTTGTTGTCCATAGTGTATTTGTATAACATAAATTTAGAACTTTAAAATTATTAATATAATTATAATCAATTAAGCTTCACTATTTTTCACCATATTTAAAATTTCACTCCATAGTTATTTCAAATTAATTAAGAGACAGGGACCAATGATTGGGAGTGAGTATTTAATAAAATATTTAAATTGAATGTTTAAAAGCTTGAGAGCTAGGGACCAAATTGAAATAAAGTTCAAACCTTAAGGGTAAAATTGTAACATTTTGACATGGGATTAAATTGAAACTAAATTCAAAATTTAATAATTAAATGTGTAACATCTTTTAAACTTGAGAGTCGAATAGAAATTAGATCCATAGGGACCAAAAAGATATTTTTCCCAAAATTTTAAAAAAAGCTATTTTCACTTCAATTTTTTCTTTCAAGATGCCAAATTTAAAATATTATTCCTCTTCGTTTATTTCTCATTTTAAAGAAAACATTCCTAAACTATTTTCAAAATATTTTCTGACAAGTCTCTTCAAATTTGTTTTCAAAATATTTTGTTTCAAGATCACTTTCAATTTTTTTTTTTGTTTCGAGGGATTTTCAAAATGACGAGAGTGATTTTGAAAATGACGAAAGTGATTTGGACAATTTTAATCACACCCTACTCTCTCTTAATCATCTCAGGTATGGATCAGTTTGCTAGTTTTGCACATAAATATTTAACACATTTCTTGTTCACTACTTTTCTTTTAGGGAAAAAAAAAAAAAGCTGTAGATAACTTCCTCAACGTATGTTATGATATTTGATCCTATTATTATTTGGTACATGTTATATTCTAATGAACTATGGATTGTGTGTCATTCTTTAATTTCACTTTATATGATATATCGGTTTTATTTGTTCACCTTTTTTTTTTTTTTTATATATTATACCCCTAACGTCCATTTTTAGGTGAATGCTTTTATATATTGTCTTACATGTTTTATTTTTTTCTTTTGTACGTTTGATTTGATTTTATTAGCCTTCTGTCTTTGTTGTCTCTCTTTCATCGACATTTATGTGAAGTTGTTTTAGTTTATTTTGCTTTTTGTATGTTAGTTTTGTACAAAATATTTAATGCATTTCTTGTTGTTGACTACTTTGGATAACACTTCTTTGATGGTAAGAGATGGGTTGATTTATTTTTCTATTATCAGAGCTGAATTCTATTATTGATTATATTTTGTGTGTCATTTATTTTAGGGTTAAATGACAAATCTGCTGATAATATTTACAAGTAATAGCAAAATATCAGAGTCTATATGCGCTAGATCACGATATACCACTATCTGACAAATACTGGTCTATCACGATCTAACATAGATAGACAGTGAAATTTTGCTATATTCGTAAATACTTTGGTTGGTTTTTGTATATTTGAAAACAAAATTAATTATATTTAATTTTTAAAATCAAATGTAGAATTATGCTGAAAATATTAACAAATAATAGCAATATATCACCGTCTATCTGTGATAGATCGCTATAGACTATTATCTGACAGATATTAGTTTATCGCGATCTATCGCGGTCTATCGCAGATAGACAGTGAAAATTTGTTATATTTGTAAATATTTTGTTTCATTTTTCTATATTTGAAAACGTCATTTATTTTATTTATGTTTTAAATCAAATGTAGATTTTCTTTATAATTTGGGGTGAAAAAGTTATACCTTCTTTTTCTCTATCTATTTTGTGACGGTTTTAGTTCCATCGTATTTGGTACATTAGATTTTGACGACTGCTTGTCCTATATGTTTTCTTTTTTCTTCGGTGTTTTGATTTTATTTGACAGATCGTAGATTGTTTTTCTGTCTTTAGTTCTAGTTTTGTTTTTTTGTGGTTTTTATTTTCCTTTTTTTATTTTATTTATTTATTTGGTTATATTTTAGAATTAATTTTTCTTTTTAATGAATGGTTCAATTATTTCTTCATCCTCTGTAGTCTAATTTAATTTGATTTTTACTTATTTTTTATTTTATAGGATTTATTTTGGTAAATTATTTTTCTACTTTTCCACCATGGGTTTTTGTTTTTTCTTTTCAATGAAATGTTCAATTTTTTCTTCTAGAATTTATTTTGATACATTGTTCTTCCTCTATTTGCACTATGGGTTCTAATTTTGTGACCCTTTCTCTATTAAATTTCACAAAAGTGTCAAAAATGATTATACTTATTTGGTCCTATTTTATTTATTTTTGCACCAAATGTTGAATATCTTTTTTCACTCCGGTGGTTGCGTTTTAAATTTTGATCTTTGTGAGGACATTCTTTTCGTTAAATTTTTATTTTGTACCATTGTAACTTTATTGCGCGCTCTCTTCTTATTGGTCCCTCTTTTATGACATTATGTGAATGTATGTTTGAGTTTGATTTTGTTCGTGCTAGGTCAATTCATTTTTTAATGTTGTGTTGTTTGATTCAGTTTTTGTATTTTTTTCTCTTTCTATGTCATCGACTTTATGCTCTCTTTTAATTTATTCATATTTAGTTTAGTTTATGTATATCTTATTTTTGTAAAAATAATAATTAATTTGTTAGTTTGTAGAAAATATTTAATGCCTTTCTTGTTGTTGACTACTGGATAAACACTTTTTGTATGGTACGAGAAGGGTGGTAATAGAAGGTAACCAAGTTTTTCTTCTTCTCTTTTTCTTCTTCTTCTTCTTCTTCCTTCTTCTTCTTCTTCGTTAGTGTTAATTAATCGCTTTAATTACCTTCTTCTTCTCCTTTGTTAATCTTCTGGTTAGTATCTTTCTTGTTGTTTATGGTTTTTCTATTAGACTTTACATCTTCATGATCATCATCTGGAAGCTAGCAATTTGAGTGAGAAATCATTGGTTATTAATTTTATTCCTCAATTACTTTTTAATTAGTTTTAATTAGTTTTCTAATGTTGAATTAATTTTCTAATGAGGCATGCTTGTTGAAGTCAAATTGCGAACAAATTAAGGAACATCACATATATCTAATTTAGATTTGTATGTATTATGCCTAATTATGTGCACCAAATTACCAAAGCTTGTTTATTATGATTCTAATTACTTTTAGGGTTTTCTAATTTTAGATTAAATATTATTAGCCTTTTTGGACCGAGGTGGGATTCATACACAAACAAACCCCAATTCTCAACTTTTGCTCCATCAGGTTTTTTCTATTTCATTCGTCTATTTTCAATATATTCTGGAATTTGCTCAAGTTTTGCGAGTTTTGTAAAAATTCTTCTAAAAATATTTTCTCCAGTTTTGGAAGAAGTTCGTTCTTTAAAAGTTTCAAAATCTTCTTACCAAAACATTTTCTCAAACGTTTTTTTTCCTTTTATTTCAAAAAATCTCCTTCACATGATCTTTTCAAACTTTTTTCTCAATCTTTTTTCTTTTTAACTTTTCGTGTTAAAAAATTCTCCTAAAATTTTTGGGTAAAATATCCTTCTGGTCTCTCTATCTTTTGGCTCGAGTTTCTATTTGGTCTCCATGTTTCAAAATGTTCCACATTTAGTCCTAAAGTTTTGGGTTTGGTTTCAATTTAGTTTCAAGGTTTCTAAATATAACAATTTTACCCTTGACATTTGAGTTATGTTTCGATTTGGTTTCTATATTCAGATCTTTACTTTTGTAAACACGATTCTTTCTACTAAAATACTCATTTTCGTTGTCACCATAGTGTCTTTGTAATACTTAAAATTAAACTATTAATTATATTATAAGATCAATTAAGCTTTTGGGATTTTTACCATATTTAACATAAATTTCCATAGTTATTTCAAATTAATTAAGAGACAGTGACCAATGATTGGGAGTGAGTATTTAATGAAATGTTGAAATTGAACGTGTAAAATCTTGAGAGCTAGGGACCAAATTGAAATAAAGTTCAAACCTTAAGGGTAAAATTGTAACATTTTGACACGGGATTAAATTGAAACTAAATTCAAAATTTAAGAATTAAATGTGTAACATCTTTTAAACTTGAGAGTCGAATAGAAATTAGATCCATAGGGACCAAAAAGATATTTTTCCCAAAATTTTAAAAAAAGTTATTTTCACTTCAATTTTTTCTTTCAAGATGCCAAATTTAAAATATTATTCCTCTTCGTTTATTTCTCATTTTAAAGTAAATATTCCTAAACTATTTTCAAAATATTTTTTGACAAGTCTCTTCAAATTTGTTTTCAAAATATTTTGTTTCAAGATCACTTTCAATTTTTTTTTTGTTTCGAGGGATTTTCAAAATGACGAGAGTGATTTTGAAAATGACGAAAGTGATTTGGAAAATTTTAATCACTCCCTACTCTCTCTTAATCATCTCAGGTATGGATCAGTT
>NW_028326061.1:0-13893 GCF_027475165.1 Benincasa hispida | reverse complement strand
ACTCTCTCTCTTTATTGTCCCTCTTTTATCGACATTTATGTGATGTTGTTTTAGTTTATTTTGTTCGTTGTAGGTACATTACTTTTCTAATGTTGTGTTGTTTGTTAAAGTTTTATGTATTTTTTCTCTTTTCTATTTCATCGACATTATGTCTCTTTTAATTTATTACTCTTCAGTTTTAGTTTTTGTATATTATTTTTATAAACAATATTAATTTGTTAGTTTTGTAGGGAATATTTAATGCATGTCTTGGTTGACTACTTTGGATAACACTTTTTGTATGGTAAGAGAAGGGTAGTAATACGTAACCAAGTTTTCTTCTTCTTCTTCGTTAGTGTTAATTAATCGCTTTAATTACCTTCTTCTTCTTTGCTAATCTTCTGGTTAGTTTTATTCTCTCTTGTGGTTTAAGGTTTTTTCTATTGGCCTTTACATCTTCATGATCATCATCTAGAAGCTAGCAATTTGAGTGAGAAATGGTTAGTTATTAATTTTATTCCTCAATTACTTTTTAATGATGGACTAATTAGTTTTCTAATGTTGAACTAATTCTCTACTTAGGCATACTTTGTGGAAGCCAAATTGCGGAACAAATTAAGGAACATCACATATATCTAATCTAGGTTTGTATGAAGTGTGCCTAATTATGTGCACGAAATTACTAAACCTTGTTTATTATGATTCTAATTACTTTTAGTGTTTTCCAATTTCAGATTAAATATTATTGGCCTTTTTGGACCAAGGTGGGATTTATACACAAACAAACCCCAATTCTCAACTTCTGCCACATCAGGTTTTTTTCTATTTCATTTCTATTTCTTTTACTAAATACTCATTTTGTTGTCCATAGTGTCTTTCTATAACATAAATTTAAAATTATTAATATAATTATAATTAATTAAGTTTCACTTATTTTCATCATATTTAAAATTTCACTTCATAGTTATTTCAAATTAATTAAGAGACAGTGAGCAATGATTGGGAGTGAGTATTTAATGAAATATTGAAATTGAACGTGTAAAAGCTTGAGAGCTAGGGACCAAATTGAAATAAAGTTCAAATCTTAAGGGTAAAATTGTAACATTTTGACACGGGATTAAATTGAAACTAAATTCAAAATTTAAGAATTAAATCTGTAACATTTTTTAAACTTGAGAATCAAATAGAAATTAGATCCATAGGGAGGACCAAAAAGATATGTTTCCCAAAATTTAAAAAAAATATATTTTCACTCCAATTTTTTCTTTCAAGATGCCAAATTTAAAATATTATTCCTCTTCGTTTATTTCTCATTTTAAAGAAAACATTCCTAAACCATTTTCAAAATATTTTCTTACAAGTCTCTTCAAATTTGTTTTCAAAATATTTTGTTTCAAGATCACTTTCAATTTTTTTTGTTTTGAGTGATTTTCAAAACGACGAGAGTGATTTTGAAAATGACGAAAGTGATTTTGACAATTTTAGTCACTCCCTTCTCTCTCTTAATCATCTCAGGTATGGATCAATTTGCTAGTTTTGCACATAAATATTTAACACATTTCTTGTTCACTACTTTTCTTTTAGGGAAAAAAAAAAAGCTGTAAATAACTTCCTCAACGTATGTTATGATATTTGATCCTATTATGATTTGGTATATGTTATATTCTAATGAACTATGGATTGTGTGTCATTCTTTAATTTCACTTTATATGATATATCGGTTTGTTACTTTTTTTTATACACTAACGTCATTTTTAGGTGAATGCTTTAACGTCATTTTTAGGTGATTGCTTTTATATATTGTCTAACATGTTTTATTTTTTTTTCATTTTGTACGTTTGATCAGATTTTATTAGCTTCTCTCTTTTGTTGTCTCTCTTTGTCATCGACATTTATGTGAAGTTGTTTTAGTTTATTTTGCTTTTTGTATGTTAGTTTTGTACAAAATATTTAATGCATTTCTTGTTGTTGACTACTTTGGATAACACTTCTTGGATGGTAAGAGATGGGTTGATTTATTTTTCTATTATCAGAGCTGAATTCTATTATTGATTGTATTTTGTGTGTCATTTATTTTAGGGTTAAATGACAAATCTGCTGATAATATTTACAAGTAATAGCAAAATATCAGAGTCTATATGCGCTAGATCACGATATACCACTATCTGACAAATACTGGTCTATCACGATCTAACATAGATAGACAGTGAAATTTTGCTATATTCGTAAATACTTTGGTTGGTTTTTGTATATTTGAAAACAAAATTAATTATATTTATTTTTTAAAATCAAATGTAGAATTATGCTGAAAATATTAACAAATAATAGCAAAATATCACCGTCTATCTGTGATAGATCGCTATAGACTATTATCTGACAAATATTAGTTTATCGCGATCTATCGCGGTCTATCGCAGATAGACAGTGAAAATTTGTTATATTTGTAAATATTTTGTTTCATTTTTCTATATTTGAAAACGCCATTTATTTTATTCATGTTTTAAATCAAATGTAGATTTTATTTATAATTTGGGGTGAAAAAGTTATACCTTCTTTTTCTCTATCTATTTTGTGACGGTTTTAGTTCCATCGTATTTGGTACATTAGATTTTGACGACTGCTTGTCCTGTATGTTTTCTTTTTTCTTCGGTGTTTTGATTTTATTTGACAAATTGTAGATTGTTTTTCTGTCTTTAGTTCTAGTTTTGTTTTTTTGTGGTTTTTATTTTCCTTTTTTTTATATTTATTTGGTTATATTTTAGAATTAATTTTTCTTTTTAATGAATGGTTCAATTATTTCTTCATCCTCTGTTGTCTAATTTAATTTGATTTTTACTTATTTTTTATTTGATAGGATTTATTTTGGTAAATTGTTTTTCTACTTTTGCACCATGGATTTTTGTTTTCTTAGATTTTTTTTTCTTTTCAATGAAATGTTCAATTCATTCTTCTAGAATTTATTTTGATACATTGTTCTTCTTCTATTTGCACTATGGGTTCTAATTTTGTGACCCTTTCTCTATTAAATTTCACAAAAGTGTAAAAAATGATTATACTTATTTGGTCCTATTTTATTTATTTTTGCACCAAATGTTGAATTATTTTCACGGTGGTTGGTTTAATTTGTTCTTTGTGAGACATTCTTTTAGTTTTATTTTATTTTGTACCCATTGTTAATTTTATTGTACTCTCTCTCTTTATTGTCCCTCTTTTATCTACATTTATGTGATGTTGTTTTAGTTTATTTTGTTCGTTGTAGGTACATTACTTTTCTAATGTTGTGTTGTTTGTTCAAGTTTTATGTATTTTTTCTCTTTTCTATTTCATCGACTTTATGTCTCTTTTAATTTATTACTCTTTAGTTTTTGTTTTTGTATATTATTTTTGTAAACAATATTAATTTGTTAGTTTTGTAGGGAATATTTAATGCATTTCTTGGTTGCGTATACTTTGGATAACTTTTTTGATATGGTAAGAGAAGGGTAGTAATAGGTAACCAAGTTTTCTTTTCTTCGTTAGTGTGAATTACATCGCTTTAATTGCCTTCTTCTCTTGGTTTATCTTTGGTTAGTTTTATTCTTTCTTGTGGTTTAGGGTTTTTTCTATTGGCCTTTACATCTACATGATCATCATCTAGAAGCTAGCAATTTGAGTGAGAAATGGTTAGTTATTAATTTTATTCCTCAATTATTTTTTAATTATGGACTAATTAGTTTTCTAATGTTGAACTAATTCTCTACTTAGGCATACTTTGTGGAAGCCAAATTGCGGAACAAATTAAGGAACATCACATATATCTAATCTAGGTTTGTATGAAGTGTGCCTAATTATGTGCACGAAATTACTAAACCTTGTTTATTATGATTCTAATTACTTTTAGGTTTTCCAATTTCAGATTAAATATTATTGGCCTTTTTGTACCAAGGTGGGATTCATACACAAACAAACCCCAATTCTCAACTTCTGCCACATCAGGTTTTTTTCTATTTCATTCTAATATATTTTGGAATTTGCTCAAGTTTTGCAAGTTTTTTAAAAACTCTTAGTCAAAATATTTTCTCAAGTTTTGGAAGAAGTTGTTTCTTTAAAAGTGTCAAAATTTTCCTACCAAAACATTTTCTCAAATGTTTTTCTTCGTTTTATTTCAAAAAGTCCCCTTCAAATTATCTTTTCAAACATTTTTCTCAAACCTTTTTCTTTGTAACTTCCCGTGTTAAAAAATTCAGTTAAAAATTTTAGTAAAAATATTCTTTTGGTCTCTATGTGTTGGGTCTAGTTTCTATTTGGCCCCCATGTTTCAAAATGTTCCACATTTCGTTATAAAGTTTTGGGTTTGGTTTCAATTTAGGGTCTATGTTTCTAAATATAACAATTTTACCCTTGACATTTGAGTTTGTTTCAATTTGGTTTCTATATTTCAAGATTTTTACTTTTAACCCCGATCTTTTACTAAATACTCATTTTGTTGTCCATAGTGTCTTTGTATAACATAAATTTAAAATTATTAATATAATTATAATTAATTAAGTTTCACTTATTTTCATCATATTTAAAATTTCACTTCATAGTTATTTCAAATTAATTAAGAGACAGTGAGCAATGATTGGGAGTGAGTATTTAATGAAATATTGAAATTGAACGTGTGAAAGCTTGAGGGCTAGGGACCAAATTGAAATAAAGTTCAAATCTTAAGGGTAAAATTGTAACATTTTGACACGGAATTAAATTGAAACTAAATTTAAATTTAAGAATTAAATGTGTAACATTTTTTAAACTTGAGAATCAAATAGAAATTAGATCCATAGGGAAAACCAAAAAGATATTTTTCCCAAAATTTTAAAAAAAGATATTTTTACTTCAATTTTTTCTTTCAAGATGCCAAATTTAAAATATTATTCCTCTTCGTTTATTTCTCATTTTAAAGAAAACATTCCTAAACCATTTTCAAAATATTTTCTGACAAGTCTCTTCAAATTTTTTTTCAAAATATTTTGTTCCACTAACGTCATTTTTAGTATATTGTCTTACATGTTTTATGTTTTTCTTTTGTACGTTTGATTTTATTTTATTAGCCTTCTCTCTTTGTTGTCTCTCTTTCATCGACATTTATGTGATGTTGTTTTAGTTTATTTTGCTTTTTGTATGTTAGTTTTGTACAAAATATTTAATGCATTTCTTGTTGACTACTTTGGATAACACTTCTTGGATGGTAAGAGAAGGGTTGATTTATTTTTCTCTTATCAGAGCTGAATTCTATTATTGATTGTATTTTGTGTGTCATTTATTTTAGGGGTAAATGACAAATATGCTGATAATATTTATAAGTAATAGCAAAATATCACAGCCTATATGCGCTAGATCACGATAGACCACTATCTGACAAATACTGGTCTATCACGATCTAACATAGATAGACAGTGAAATTTTGCTATATTCGTAAATACTTCGGTTCGTTTTTGTATATTTGAAAACAAAATTTATTTTATTTATTTTTTCAAATCAAATGTAGAATTATGCTGAAAATATTAACAAATAATAGCAAAATATCACCGTCTATCTGTGATAGATCGCGATAGACTATTATCTGACAGATATTAGTTTATCGCGATCTATCGCGGTCTATCGCAGATAGACAGTGAAATTTTGTTATATTTGTAAATATTTTGTTTCATTTTTCTATATTTGAAAACGCCATTTATTTTATTTATGTTTTAAATCAAATGTAGATTTTCTTTATAATTTGGGGTGAAAAAGTTATACCTTCTTTTTCTCTATCTATTTTGTGACGGTTTTAGTTCCATCGTATTTGGTACATTAGATTTTGACGACTGCTTGTCCTGTATGTTTTCTTTTTTCTTCGGTGTTTTGATTTTATTTGACAGATTGTAGATTGTTTTTCTGTCTTTAGTTCTTGTAAAGTTTTTTTGTGGTTTTTATTTACCTTTTTTTATATATATATATTTATTTGGTTATATTTTAGAATTCATTTTTCTTTTTAATGAATGGTTCAATTATTTCTTCATCCTCTCTTGTCTAATTTAATTTGTTTTTTACTTATTTTTTATTTTATTGGATTTATTTTGGTAATTCTACTTTTGCACCATGGGTTTTTGTTTTCTTAGATTTTTTTTTCTTTTCAATGAAATGTTCAATTCTTTCTTCTAGAATTTATTTTGATACATTGTTCTTCTTCTATTTGCACTATGGGTTCTAATTTTGTGACCCTTTCTCTATTAAATTCCACAAAAGTGTCAAAAATGATTATACTTATTTGGTCCTATTTTATTTATTTTTGCACCAAATGTTGAATTATTTTCACGGTGGTTGGTTTAATTTGTTCTTTGTGAGACATTCTTTTAGTTTTATTTTATTTTTTATCCATTGTTAATTTTTTTGCACTCTCTCTCTTTATTTTCCCTCTTTTATCGACATTTATGTGATGTTGTTTTAGTTTATTTTGTTCGTTGTAGGTACATTACTTTTCTAATGTTGTGTTGTTTGTTCAACTTTTATGTATTTTTTCTCTTTTATCGACAGTCAGTAGATCCGATTCTCGGAGGTTTCTTAACATTTTGGTATCAGAGCTTGGGCTCTAGATCGGATATATGTTTCCGTTGTTGCAATGCCAAATTTGTTTTTTTTTTCTTATTCATTTTGTCAGCTTCTTTCAAAAAAAAAAAAAATAGCGTCAATTTTATTGTTTGTTTGGTGTTGTTATCTTTTGTTTGTTCATAGATTGTGTCTTCATCTCCAAAATTTTGTTATTTGATGTTTCAAATGTCTTGATATTTAAGCTTTGAGAAAAGTTGTGTAATCCGAAGGCTCAAGAAGATGACTGCAAAGCTGCATCACAAAGACATTCTTAAGATTTGAGGACGAATCTTCTCGAAGAAGGGGAGAATGATAAGCAGATAATTGACAATGATAGAAGCTAAAGCGTTTAATGTTTACTTCCAAACGAAGGTTCCTACCCATGGTGAAGAATTACAACTTTTCACTATTGGAAGCAAATAATTGACAATTATTAGGAGTTGGAGCATTAAAAGGGTTACTTCCAAATTAAGCCTCCAAGTATGAAGAGTTGCAACCCTTCAAGAATCAAAGCCACCAATAGTCATAATGAATCTGGAAATTCATATTCATTCACATATTTAATATTAGATGTATCAATTTATAATAATGTATTTATACTTATAAAGGTTCATGTATGTAGTTGAAGAGTTTTAATTGAACCTAGTCAATTAGGTGAAAGGTTGTGTCCTTTCAAGTTGTCTTTTCAATTAGAATAAATACCTATGTACTTTTGTCATTTGGGACAAGACTTTAAATTTGAATGAAATTTCATTGGAATTTATTCTCTCAAGCTTTACGCTTTTTCCTTGTATTCTTGTGTTTAGAATGTATGTACTCGAATTTTCAATCTAATTTGATCAATTAGTTTGTTGAGAGTTCGAATAAATGGAGGGGGTTCTCATACGTGATTGAGGTAATTCCCTTTATCACTTCCCCATCCCCGTCCCCACCCCTATTTCATTCCCCGTGCGAGGATTCCCCACGAGGAATTCGTGGTGATGGGGTTCCCCGCAGGGAAAATTCTCCATTTGTTTTTTTAATATATTCATTTTTAGCAATTTTGTTTATTCTCCATCAAATAAAAATATATATATATTAAATGAGTTATTTCAAATACATTTTTCATCAAAAGAAAATAGTATAAAAATTCATTATAAAGATAATACTATGTGTAAAAATATAATTTATTCCTATAATTTCTAAAAGTTAAAATTTAAATATTACAATATCATAGTCAAACTTTTCATTTAAATACTACAACATTTATGGCTTAAGATAGAAAGTCTTAAATGTTAAAACAATTTAGAAATGTATTAAAGTACGAAAAGGTTGAAATGTTAGAAAATAACTAACTTTTTATACCAGAATTTTTGTAAAAACTATATAGATAAAATAATAATAATAATAATAATAATTATAACTATTATAATATTTATAATAATAATTACTCTATTTTTGTAAACAGAATATGAGTTAACAACAACAAGAAGAAGAAGAAGTAATTATTATTATATAAATATAATTATATAATATATTCATTGGGGTGGGGCAGGAAACCGGGGTGGGAACGAGGTCGGGGACGAGGACGGGGAATATCCCATCCTCGTCCCCGTTTAGCCAACGGGGAAAAAATTATCCCATTCCTCGTCTAATCGGGATTTTCCATCCCGTTCAGGGCGAGGGCCTCGCGGGGTAAATGGACATCCCTAAGGAAGAGCATTGAAAAATTCAAAATTTACTCCAAATTATCACGTTGAACTTTAAATTTCATTAAGTTAGACTCATACGATATTTACCAAATCGTGATAAAATTTCATTGATGAATTAATTGTAATGAGTATGAATAGCAAAGGTAATTGCATTTTTTTTCTATCTTGTTACTGTTATGGTTAGCTCTGAAGGTCAAACAGTAATGGTATCAGTAAAAGTGTCAAAATTCATATTTTTTCCTCTGGAACAATAATCATAACGATAACGGTAACGATACAACATAATTTCTAGACACAATTGAATTGAGCACACTCCATTTGTAAATCAGTTTGCATTTTTTATTACAGATTTGAAAGTAGGCCCCATGTGTCAGTATAGATGCTTAACACAAGTAAACAAACACCAAAAGATCAATATTGGAAGAAAGTGGACAACATAACAAAAAAATTGGAGATCGTGAAAGGATGGTGTAGAAAGAAGCTTAATAATTTTAAAAACTTACATATTAAACTGAAGCTTCTCCTATTCCTCTAGAATCATTTATCAACCCCTCAATTTTTGAAATATCAAAGTTCCGATTTTACGAAAATAGCAATGAAAATATCGATCTTGAAATTTTGTTAAAATGGAAGACAACAAAATTTTTTCTACCGGAGTTCTTAGGCCATCGAAATCTTGAAAGTTACTGATTAAGTAGTTTATATATATATACAATTTAAAAAAATTGAGGTGATGATGGAGCAGGGATCCCTTCCCTGTAGAGATGTCCATGGGGCAGGGTGAGGACGGAGAAGACTTCATGATAAGCAAATAATTGACAATGATAAGAGCTGAAGCATTTAATGTCTACTTCCAAACGAAGGTTCCTACCCATGGTGAAGAATTACAACATTTCACCATTGGAAGCAAATAAGTGGCAATCATAAGGAGTTGGCCAATATAGGAAATATTGAAGTTCTACAAGATGAAAGGTGAAACTCAACAATCTCAAACCAGCTCAACTGAAGCTCGTGGTGAAAATCATTGTAAGAACTTTCCAAGTCAACCTAATCACGAGGCAATCATTATGCCACAAGGACTAATGGAGCCAATGTTGAATGACTTCAAGAGAGATTAAATGCTTGCTTCCAAGCTAAATTTCCATCCTATCATGAAGAGTTGCAACCCTTGAAGCTCCAAGAGTCATTTGAAAAGTCATAATGAATCTGAAAATTCATATTCATTTTAATGTCCTATGTATCTACTTAATTAATGTATTTGCATTTATTAAATGTTCATGTATTTAGTTGATAGATGAAATATTGCATCATTTCATAGTGTCTTTTCATTTAATATATATAGTGTTGTATTTTTTACATTTGGAATATAGAAGAAGATTTCGAAATATAGAATCTTAGGTTTTAAAACCTTGAAAGCTCTTAAGCTTTGTTTCTTGTGTGTTCTTGTGATAGAATGCATGAATATTTGGAGCATTCAAGTGGAAGTTGATCTGTCTTGCTTATGGACTACTTTGAAGATCAAGGGTAGATGAGAGTTTCTAACTTTGTCCGATCCTCGGTTCCTTAGATCATCTAATGTAACACCCGGATCCTTACACCTTATGATCCGACCGCTACGACATGCATACTTAGACTTTTCTATCATGAGATGAGTTTTGGTTGAAATTTCAAAGAACATATCTAAATTTTATTAATTAGATAGAAAAAAAAAACTATATAGAAATTTATTTATCAAAACACCAAGATCCATAAAACATTAGCGTGGTGGTACAAAATGCATGTGTTTATAATAGTGAGTTTGATGGTTGGCCATTTGAGCGACGTCCAACTCTGCCCTCTACGCTGTGTTCTTACCTACAAAGTCTGTAAAAATATAGGATGAGTACATAATATACCCAGTAAGTAGTTTTCACGTAGGGTAGTGACCAAATGCACAATCACAAGTAACATGTCATGAAAACATATGATTGGGACCGAAAACGTATAATAACATGTGGTGGTCGGTTATGCTTCCAACATAAATCTCTCCGCCCTGATAAGAAGATGAAGACCTAAGCGAAACTAACCCATCTGATGATTAGCGGGCCATGCAGTCAGTAGGGCCAGAGTCGCATCCAACATCAACCATTAGCATAAACGTTATGCTTCCAACATAAATCTTTCCGCCCTGATAGGAAGATGAGGACTTAAGCGGAAACTAACCCATCTGATGATTAGCGGGTCATGCAGTCAGTAGGGCCAGAATCGCATCCAACATCAACCATTAACATAACCATAAGATTAGACTGGAAGCATAACTTACACCTAATTAAAACTTGGTTTTAACGTAATCGTGAACAAACATAATGCATGGGGTTCCTTGTAGAGAAACGTGTTCTAAACATGTAATGCAATATAACAATTAACATAACCATGCAATATAATAAAGGTACACTACCATAGAACATTTAAAGAGAGGGTGAGATAAACTACTTACCTTGACTGTGATCTAATTATTCCTTATTATTCTTTATTATTTTATCAGCAGAGTTTTCCCTTTTTAAATCAAAAGAAGAAATTTGGGCAGCACTTTACCCGAGCTTTTCACTTTTAATCTTCACAGAACTTCCTCACTCACACTTACTTTTTCACACGATTCTATGTTACTGAGATTTGTTTGAGAATGGGTTAAATCTTCGGCAAAGGGTCCTATTTATAGTAGTTTTCAGATCTTCTCGGTGTGACAAATCATCGTATAGGTGGCTTCTTTAAAATTACTTATGGTTTATGGATTCCTCTAAATAAGACACCTAATTTTGGCTAACGTTTGCCCTTACGTCATCATTCTTTGTTTGTATTCAATTTTAGGGTTTTTCCATGTATAATCTATAAGATCATGGCCAAATTCAACGCATAATTCGCGCTCCTGTCCAAATCTCGCTCACTCTGCTCTTAAAATCTCGCTCTCTCCCGTTTTCTCGCTAGGAATTTACTCTGTCCAGCTTTCTTCCTGGAAATCCCGCTCTCTCCACTCTCGCTCTCAAATTTTCTCTTCCGTCTCGCTCTCTCCAGCTCTCTTCAGCTTTCTCGCTCTCGCTCCCGCTCCCTCGCTCGCTCTCTCCACTCTCGCTCTCAAATTTTATTGGATCAAATTATTATTATTACATCACCACAGCACTACAGAAGAGTGCAACGGATATATGGCCGGCTTTATAAAAGGCAGAGAAGTTCCTCTTCTTCCTTCTTCGATTAAAGTAGGTAGCCGCCGACTCTTCTTTTTCTTCTTCTCCTCTTCTTCCTTCTTCAATTAAAGCAGGTAACCGACTCTTCTTCTTCTTCTTCTTCTTCTTCTTCTTCTTCTTCCCCTGGTTAATTTTCTTTTTTCTTGTGATTTAGGGTTTTTTCATATCATCATCTAATGTTGAACTAATTCTCTAATTAGGTATGCTTTCTCTTCTGTCCCTTTCCCTTTTTCAGAGATGAAATTTTCCTCTGTTTGGGGATTAGAAATTATCGAGAATGTGAAATAGTAGGAATTTTAAATTACGAACCCTAGTGTTTTCCCTTTCGGTCTTTTTTGAAATTAAATTTCCCCTATGCGTTCTGTTTCTAAGCTTTACACACCAGGATGATTTTCGCCTGAATGAAATAGTAGGGGTTTTTGTTCTGTGTTTGATTGAATGACAGATAACCGAGAAGAAACCCGACCCCTACACCTCCCTCCTACAACCCGGCCCCTCATCTTCCCTGGTTATTTCCTTCTCCTTCTCCTCACTCCCCCCTGCTACCACCGCCAGAGCCAATTCTTCCATTGCCTTCTCCTACACCTCCATCGTCGTCCAGCAAGATCTCAGGTAAGAGATTGGGTATGGTATCTGTGATTTTGGGATTGTTGACTGCTCTTCTGTGATTCTGCAGCAACTGCTTGTGTCTAAGTAGGTCAAGTGGTGGGTGGGTGGGGTTATGTTGAAGTTTCTTCCCACATTACAAACCATGTTGTAGGGATCTTAGTGTGTAACATGGGCCATATGCAGAGTGGAGCAGACATGCGATTGGTTTAAGCCAATAATTAAAAAACAGTTTAATCAACTTGGAAGAGAAGTTTAGCAGTTGAAGAAGCCAAATCCCCCACATGACCATCGAGGAAGGCGGAAAAGTTTTCCACATCGTGTCATGATGTAAGGTTTGTGTCATAATATTATGATATTTGATAACTTCCTCAACGTATATTATGATATTTGATCCTATTATTATTTGGTATATGTTATATTCTAATGAACTATGGATTGTTTGTCATTCTTTAATTTCACTTTATATGATATATCGGTTTGTTAATTTTTTTTATACACTAACGTCATTTTTAGTATATTGCCTTACATGTTTTATGTTTTTCTTTTGTACGTTTGATTTGATTTTATTAGCCTTCTCTCTTTGTTGTCTCTCTTTCATCGACATTTATGTGATGTTGTTTTAGTTTATTTTGCTTTTTGTATGTTAGTTTTGTACAAAATATTTAATGCATTTCTTGTTGACTACTTTGGATAACACTTCTTGGATGGTAAGAGAAGGGTTGATTTATTTTTCTATTATCAGAGCTGAATTCTATTATTGATTGTATTTTGTGTGTCATTTATTTTAGGGTTAAATGACAAATCTGCTGATAATATTTATAAGTAATAGCAAAATATCACAGTCTATATGCGCTAGATCACGATAGACCACTATCTGACAAATACTGGTCTATCACGATGTAACATAGATAGACAGTGAAATTTTGCTATATTCGTAAATACTTTGGTTCGTTTTTGTATATTTGAAAACAAAATTTATTTTATTTATTTTTTCAAAACGAATGTAGAATTATGCTGAAAATATTCACAAATAATAGCAAAATATCACCGTCTATCTGTGATAGATCGCGATAGACTATTATCTGACAGATATTAGTTTATCGCGATCTATCGCGGTCTATCGCAGATAGACAGTGAAATTTTGTTATATTTGTAAATATTTTGTTTCATTTTCTATATTTGAAAACGCCATTTATTTTATTTATGTTTTAAATCAAATGTAGATTTTCTTTATAATTTGGGGTAAAAAAGTTATACCTTCTTTTTCTCTATCTATTTTGTGACGGTTTTAGTTCCATCGTATTTGGTACATTAGATTTTGACGACTGCTTGTCCTGTATGTTTTCTTTTTTCTTCGGTGTTTTGATTTTATTTGACAGATTGTAGATTGTTTTTCTGTCTTTAGTTCTAGTTTTGTTTTTTTGTGGTTTTAATTTTCCTTTTTTTTTATATTTATTTGGTTATATTTTAGAATTTATTTTTCTTTTTAATGAATGGTTCAATTATTTCTTCATCCTCTGTTGTCTAATTTAATTTGATTTTTACTTATTTTTTATTTAATAGGATTTATTTTGGTAAATTGTTTTTCTACTTTTGCACCATGGGTTTTTGTTTTCTTAGATTTTTTTTTTCTTTTCAATGAAATGTTCAATTCATTCTTCTAGAATTTATTTTGATACATTGTTCTTCTTCTATTTGCACTATGGGTTCTAATTTTGTGACCCTTTCTCTATTAAATTTCACAAAAGTGTCAAAAATGATTATACTTATTTGGTCCTATTTTATTTATTTTTGCACCAAAT
>NW_028326060.1:0-13915 GCF_027475165.1 Benincasa hispida | reverse complement strand
GCGATCTATCACAGATAGACGGTGATATTTTGCTATTATTTGTTAATATTTTCAGCATAATTCTACATTTGATTTTAAAAAATAAATATAATTAGTTTTGTTTTCAAATATACAAAAACCAACCAAAGTATTTACGAATATAGCAAAATTTCACTGTTTATCTATGTTAGATCGTGATAGACAGTCAGATAGTGGTCTATCGTGATCTAGCACATATAGACTCTGATATTTTGCTATTACTTGTAAATATTATCAGCAGATTTGTCATTTAACCCTAAAATAAATGACACACAAAATACAATCAATAATAGAATTCAGTTCTGATAATAGAAAAATAAATCAACCCATCTCTTACCATCCAAGAAGTGTTATCCAAAGTAGTCAACAACAAGAAATGCATTAAATATTATGTACAAAACTAACATACAAAAAGCAAAATAAACTAAAACAACTTCACATAAATGTCGATGAAAGAGAGACAACAAAGACAGAAGGCTAATAAAATCATATCAAACGTACGAAAGAAAAAAATAAAACATGTAAGACAATATATAAAAGCATTCACCTAAAAATGACGTTAGTGTATATAAAAAAAAAAAGTAACAAACCGATATATCATATAAAGTGAAATTAAAGAATGACACACAATCCATAGTTCATTAGAATATAACATGTACCAAATAATAATAGGATCAAATATCATAACATACGTTGAGGAAGTTATCTACAGCTTTTTTTTTTTTTTCCCTAAAAGAAAAGTAGTGAACAAGAAATGTGTTAAAATATTTATGTGCAAAACTAGCAAACTGATCCATACCTGAGATAATTAAGAGAGAGTAGGGAGTGATTAAAATTTTCCAAATCACTTTCGTCATTTTCAAAATCACTCTCGTCATTTTGAAAATCCCTATTTTGAAAACAAATTTGAAGAGACTTGACAGAAAATATTTTGAAAATAGTTTAGGAATGTTTTCTTTAAAATGAGAAATAAACGAAGAGGAATAATATTTTAAATTTGGCATCTTGAAAGAAAAAATTGAAGTGAAAATAGCTTTTTTTAAAATTTTGGGAAAAATATCTTTTTGGTCCCTATGGATCTAATTTCTATTCGACTCTCAAGTTTAAAAGATGTTACACATTTAATTATTAAATTTTGAATTTAGTTTCAATTTAATCCCGTGTCAAAATGTTACAATTTTACCCTTAAGGTTTGAACTTTATTTCAATTTGGTCCCTAGCTCTCAAGCTTTTACACGTTCAATTTCAATATTTCATTAAATACTCACTCCCAATCATTGCTCACTGTCTCTTAATTAATTTGAAAGAACTATGGAGTGAAATTTTAAATATGATGAAAATAAGTGAAACTTAATTAATTATAATTATATTAATAATTTTAAATTTATGTTATACAAAGACACTATGGACAACAAAATGAGTATTTAGTAAAAGATCGGGATTAAAAGTAAAAATCTTGAAATATAGAAACCAAATTCAAACAAACTCAAATGTCAAGGGTAAAATTGTTATATTTAGAAACATAGAGACTAAATTGAAACCAAACCCAAAACTTTATGACGAAATGTGGAACATTTTGAAACATGGGGACCAAATAGAAACTAGACCCAACACATCGAGACCAAAAGAATATTTTTCCCAAAATTTTTAGCTGAATTTTTTAACACGGGAAGTTAAAAAGAAAAAGGTTTGAGAAAAAAGTTTGAAAAGATAATTTGAAGGGGACTTTTTGAAATAAAAGGAAGAAAAACGTTTGAGAAAATGTTTTGGTAGGAAAATTTTGAAACTTTTAAAGAAACAACTTCTTCCAAAACCTGAGAAAATATTTTCACTAAGAGTTTTTACAAAACTTGCAAAACTTGAGCAAATTCCAGAATATATTAGAAAGAAATAGAAAAAAACCTAATGTGGCAGAAGTTGAGAATTGGGGTTTGTTTGTGTATGAATCCCACCTTGGTCCAAAAAGGCCAATAATATTTAATCTGAAATTGGAAAACCCTAAAAGTAATTAGAATCATAATAAACAAGGTTTAGTAATTTCGTGCACATAATTAGGCACACTTCATACAAACCTAGATTAGATATATGTGAGGTTCCTTAATTTGTTCTGCAATTTGGCTTCCACAAAGTATGCCTAATTAGAGAATTAGTTCAACATTAGAAAACTAATTAGTCCATAATTAAAAAGTAATTGAGGAATAAAATTAAAAACTAACCATTTCTCACTCAAATTGCTAGCTTCTAGATGATGATCATGAAGATGTAAAAAAGGCCAATAGAAAAAACCCTAAACCACAAGGAAGAATAAAACTAACCAGAAGATTAACAAAGAAGAAGAAGGTACTGAGGGCGATTAATTAACACTGCGAAGGAGAAGAAGAAGAAGAAGAAGAAAGAAAACTTGGTTACCTATTACCACCCTTCTCTTGCCATACAAAAAGTGTTATCCAAAGTAGTCAACCAAGAAATGCATTAAATATTCCCTACAAAACTAACAAATTAATAATGTTTACAAAAATAATATACAAAAACTAAAACTAAAGAGTAATAAATTAAAAGAGACATAAAGTCGATGAAATAGAAAGAGAAAAAAATACATAAAACTTGAACAAACAACACAACATTAGAAAAGTAATGTACCTACAACGAACAAAATAAACTAAAACAACATCACATACATGTCGATAAAAGAGGGACAATAAAGAGAGAGAGCGCAATAAAATTAACAATGGGTACAAAATAAAATAAAACTAAAAGAATGTCTCACAAAGAACAAATTAAACCAACCACCGTGAAAATAATTCAACATTTGGTGCAAAAATAAATAAAACAGGACCAAATAAGTATAATCATTTTTGACACTTTTGTGGAATTTAATAGAGAAAGGGTCACAAAATTAGAACCCATAGTGCAAATAGAGGAAGAACAATGTATCAAAATAAATTCTAGAAGAAAAAATTGAACATTTCATTGAAAAGAAAAAAATAAGCTAAAAAAACAAAAACCCATGGTGCAGAAGTAGAAAAACAATTTACCAAAATAAATCCTATAAAATAAAAATAAGTAAAAATCAAATTAAATTAGACTGCAGAGGATGAAGAAATAATTGAACCATCCATTAAAAAGGAAATTAATTCTAAAATATAACCAAATAAATAAATAAAATAAAAAAAGGAAAATAAAAACCACAAAAAAAACAAAACTAGAACTAAAGACAGAAAAATAATCTACAATCTGACAAACAAAATCAAAACACCGAAGAAAAAAGAAAACATATAGGACAAGCAGTCGTCAAAATCTAATGTACCAAATACGAGGGAACTAAAACCGTCACAAAATAGATAGAGAAAAAGAAGGTATAACTTTTTCACCCCAAATTATAAAGAAAATCTACATTTGATTTAAAACATAAATAAAATAAATGACGTTTTCAAATATAGAAAAATGAAACAAAATATTCACAAATATAACAAATTTTCACTGTCTATCTGCGATAGACCGCGATAGATCGCGATAAACTAATATCTGTCAGATAATAGTCTATAGCGATCTATCACAGATAGACGGTGATATTTTGCTATTATTTGTTAATATTTTTAGCATAATTCTACATTTGATTTTAAAAAATAAATATAATTAATTTTGTTTTCAAATATACAAAAACCAACCAAAGTATTTACGAATATAGCAAAATTTCACTGTCTATCTATGTTAGATCGTGATAGACCAGTATTTGTCAGATAGTGGTATATCGTGATCTAGACATATAGACTCTGATATTTTGCTATTACTTGTAAATATTATCAGCAGATTTGTCATTTAACCCTAAAATAAATGACACACAAAATACAATCAATAATAGAATTCAGCTCTGATAATAGAAAAATAAATCAACCCATCTCTTACCATCCAAGAAGTGTTATCCAAAGTAGTCAACAACAAGAAATGCATTAAATATTTTGTACAAAACTAACATACAAAAAGCAAAATAAACTAAAACAACTTCACATAAATATCGATGAAAGAGAGACAACAAAGACAGAAGGCTAATAAAATCAAATCAAACGTACGAAAGAAAAAAATAAAACATGTAAGACAATATATAAAAGCATTCACCTAAAAATGACGTTAGTGTATAAAAAAAAAAAAAAGTAACAAACCGATATATCATATAAAGTGAAATTAAAGAATGACACACAATCCATAGTTCATTAGAATATAACATGTACCAAATAATAATAGGATCAAATATCATAACATACGTTGAGGAAGTTATCTACAGCTTTTTTTTTTTTTTTTCCCTAAAAGAAAAGTAGTGAACAAGAAATGTGTTAAATATTTATGTGCAAAACTAGCAAACTGATCCATACCTGAGATGATTAAGAGAGAGTAGGGAGTGATTAAAATTGTCCAAATCACTTTCGTCATTTTCAAAATCACTCTCGTCATTTTGAAAATCCCTCGAAACAAAAAAAAAATTGAAAGTGATCTTGAAACAAAATATTTTCAAAACAAATTTGAAGAGACTTGTCAGAAAATATTTTGAAAATAGTTTAGGAATGTTTTCTTTAAAATGAGAAATAAACGAAGAGGAATAATATTTTAAATTTGGCATCTTGAAAGAAAAAATTGAAGTGAGAATAACTTTTTTTAAAATTTTGGGAAAAATATCTTTTTGGTCCCTATGGATCTAATTTCTATTCGACTCTCAAGTTTAAAAGATGTTACACATTTAATTCTTAAATTTTGAATTTAGTTTCAATTTAATCCCGTGTCAAAATGTTACAATTTTACCCTTAAGGTTTGAACTTTATTTCAATTTGGTCCCCAGCTCTCAAGCTTTTACACGTTCAATTTCAATATTTCATTAAATACTCACTCCCAATCATTGGTCACTGTCTCTTAATTAATTTGAAATAACTATGGAGTGAAATTTTAAATATGGTGAAAAATAGTGAAGCTTAATTGATTATAATTATATTAATAATTTCAAATTTATGTTATACGAAGACACTATGGACAACAAAATGAGTATTTAGTAAAAGATCGTGGTTAAAAGTAAAGATCTTGAAATATAGAAACCAAATCGAAACAAACTCAAATGTCAAGGGTAAAATTGTTATATTTAGAAACCTAGAGACACAATTGAAACCACACCCAAAACTTTATGACGAAATGTGGAACATTTTGAAACATGGGGACCAAATAGAAACTAGACCAAAAGAATATTTTTCCTAAAATTTTTAGCAGAATTTTTTAACACGAGAAGTTAAAGAGAAAAATGTTTGAGAAAAAAGTTTGAAAAGATAATTTGAAAGGGACTTTTTGAAATAAAAGGAAGAAAAACGTTTGAGAAAATGTTTTGGTAAGAAAATTTTGAAACTTTTAAAGAAACAACTTCTTCCAAAACTTGAGAAAATATTTTGACTATGAGTTTTTACAAAACTTGCAAAACTTGAGCAAATTCCAGAATATATTGAAAAAAGAAGAATGAAATAGAAAAAAAACCTCATGTAGCAGAAGTTGAGAATTGGGGTTTGTTTGTGCATGGATCCCACCTTGGTCCAAAAAGCCCAATAATATTTAATCTGAAATTAGAAAACCCTAAAAGTAATTAGAATCATAACAAACAAGGTCTAGTAATTTCGTGCACATAATTAGGCACACTTCACACAAACCTAGATTAGATATATGTGATGTTCGTTAATTTGTTCTGCAATTTGGCTTCCACAAAGTATGCCTAATTAGAGAATTAGTTCAACATTAGAAAACTAATTAGTCCATAATTAAAAAGTAATTGAGGAATAAAATTAATAACTAACCATTTCTCACTCAAATTGCTAGCTTCTAGATGATGATGATCATGAAGATGTAAAAAAGGCCAATAGAAAAAACCCTAAACCACAAGGAAGAATAAAACTAACTAGAAAATTAACAAAGAAGAAGAAGGTAACTAAAGCGATTAATTAACACTGACGAAGATTAAGAAGAAGAAGAAAACTTGGGTACCTATTACCACCCTTCTCTTACCATACAAAAAGTGTTATCCAAAGTAGTCAACCAAGAAATGCATTAAATATTCCCTACAAAACTAACAAATTAATATTGTTTACAAAAATAATATACAAAAACTAAAACTAAAGAGTAATAAATTAAAAGAGACATAAAGTCGATGAAATAGAAAAGAGAAAAAATACATAAAACTTGAACAAACAACACAACATTAGAAAAGTAATGTAACTATAACGAACAAAATAAACTAAAACAACATCACATAAATGTCGATAAAAGAAGGACAATAAAGAGAGAGAGTGCAATAAAATTAACAATGGGTACAAAATAAAATAAAACTAAAAGAATGTCTCACAAAGAACAAATTAATAGCATTCTTTTCGCCATATTAACTTAGGTACCCCCGTCTATCTTTATATCTCAATGAGAAGTATTTTCAGGTAAAACAAATGTCAGAAGTTTAGAATGGAAGTAGGAAGCCCCAAGCATCATGCAATAATTTTCACTTACTATCTCTGTTTTGCCCTTAAACCTCAATCCAAATCAGCAAAATGAATCAATATGTCCAGCGTTAGCAACAACATCCCTATTCCTATCTATTTGATTTGGTTTGATCCTTTACATGACATTTTCTACATTATCATGTTAACTAGCATAAATACTAAATTGAAAAGGCTCAATTGGTACTTCCTATTTACCATACATTCTTAATTTCAAAACCTTAGACTCAACCAACCCAGCAAAAAGAAAAGAAAAGAAAAGTAAAGGTACAAATAAACAACCTTACATCATGCTTTGTGTGCTCTGTTATGACTGAAGAATTTATAAGTTATTTGTGTATTATGACACCATGTGGAAAACTTTTCCGCCTACCTCGATGGTCATGTGGGGGATTTGGCTTCTTCAACTGCTAAACCTCTCTTCCAAGTTGATTAAACTGTTTTTTAATTATTGGCTTAAAGTCATCGCATGTCTGCTCCACTCTGCATATGGCCCATGTTACACACTTCCATTTCACTAAGATCCCTACGACATGGTTTGTAATGTGGGAAGAAACTTCAACATAAGCCCCCCCCCCCCCCACTACCAACAATAAAATAATCCCATGATAGGGGCCTCGGGTTCTTCTCGTTAACTGTCACTCCATCAAACACAAACAACAACCCCTACTAATTCATCATGACGAAAATCATCCTGGTGTAAGCTTAGAAACAGAACCTCATAGTAACATATAATTTCAGAAAAGACCGAGAATGGAAACACTAGGTTTCCGTAATTGAAAAACCCCAACTATTTCAACATTCTCGATAATTTCTAATCCCCAAACATAGGAAAATTTCATCTCTGAAAAAGGAAAAGACAGAAGAGAAGCAAACCTAATTTACCGAATTAGTCTCAACATTAATGATGATAGAAAAAACACCCTAAATCAGCAATAAAATGAACAGAAAAATTACACCAGGGAAGAAGAAGAAGAAGAGTCGGTTACCTGCTTTAATTGAAGAAGGAAGAAGAGGAGAAGAAGAAGAAGAAGAGTCGGCGGCTACCTGCTTTAATCGAAGAAGGAAGAAAAGGAACTTCTCTGCCTTTTATAAAGCCGGCCATATATCCGTTGCACTCTTCTGTAGTGCTGTGGTGATGTAATAATAATAATTTGATCCAATAAAACGGGTGGTCAAGTAATTTTAATTATTATTGACTTTGGTCAAAAACTTGTTTCCTTTTTCAGTCGTTTTCAAAACTTCTTTTCAAAATCAAATATATATATGAAAAATTTTTCCCTTACAAAATTCTCGTCAACATTTCAAGTATTTACCAATATTTTGGTCTATGTACAGTCAAATATTTATTTTAGTCTTTAAATTTTTTAGTTTGTTCAATTTGATCTCTAAGCTTTCATAAATAATAATAATAAATAAATAAATTTGAAATTGGAAATTCATTATCCAGCGGGAGCGAGAAAGTGGGAGAGAGCGAGAGCCACACCAGCGAGAAAACGGGAGAAAACGAGATTCTGAGAAGAGAGCTGCGCGATCGAAGAAAGAATCGGAGAGCGAGAAACCCAGCGAGCGATGCTAGCGAGATTGAGGCTGGCGAGAGTAGAGAGAGCGAGATCCCTGGAGAGAGCGAGATTGGAGGAAAATTGGATAGAGCGAGAATTGTAGCAAGGAAGTTGGAGAGAGCGAGAGTAAAGAGAGCTATTCTTAGCGAGACAGTAGGAAAGAGCGGAAGCGGGAGCGGGAGCGAGCGAGAGCGGGAGAGAGCGAGAGTGGGAGAGTGGGAGCGAGCGAGAGCGGGAGAGAGCGAGAGAGCGAGCGAGAGCGGAAGAGAGCGGGAGCGAGCGAGAGAGCGAGCGAGAGCGGGAAAGAGAGCGCGAGAGAGCGAGCGAGAGCGGGAGAGAGCGAGAGAGCGAGCTAGAGCGGGAGAGAGCGAGAGACCGAGCGAGAGCGGGAGAGAGCGGGACGGGAGCGAGCGAGGGAGCGGGAGCGAGAGCGAGAAAGCTGGAGAGAGCTGGAGAGAGCGAGACGGAAGAGAAAATTTGAGAGCGAGAGTGGAGAAAGCGGGATTTTCAGCAAGAAAAGCTCCAGAGTAAATTCCTAGCGAGAAAACGGGAGAGAGCGAGATTTTAAGAGCAGAGTGAGCGAGATTTGGACAGAAGCGCGAATTATGCGTTGAATTTGGCCACGATCTTATAGATTATAAATGGAAAAACCCTAAAATTGAATACAAACAAAGAATGATGAAGTAAGGGCAAACGTTAGCCATTGGGCAAAACGATAAGTGTTAAAAGATGGACATATATATATATATACACCCAATTTCAAAAATTAAAATAATCATAAAAAATATGTGCGGAAAAATTAAAAAACAAATTAAATTATAGACCACTACCTAATTTTTATAAAAAAATAAAATGAAAATAATAGGCAAATGTATATTAAAAAATTAAGTAAAAAGAAAAATTTTATTAGATGACCGATTGACCTAAAAGCTTAAGCTCCTAGGTGAAACTAATTTTAATATAAAAATACGTTAACACTTCCTAGAAATTTGAATATTAATTTGGGAGGAAATAACATTTAAAGAGTTTGAATACATGACTTTCTATTTTGATACATGACTTAAAAGTAAATTTAATATTATACAAATACTTTGACAAACTAAAATGCAATTAAAAAGAAGAATTGAAAAAAAAAATAGAAAATGAGATCAAAAGAGCATTATGTTTTTAACTGGAAATCAAGAAATAAATAAATAAATAATGGGTAAATTGATATTAAAAAAAAGAAATGAAAAGATGCCGCAGACATGGTACAAATATTGGACAACCTAAGAAACTAGGTCTAATTTAATGAAAGTAATGGGATGTGACACCTCAAAAACCCTAACAACTTTTTAATTAGTAACGAACACGAAATAACAACAAATAAATTATATAAATTAATTACAACTTAGTTCATGTCTACCTAAGAGAAAAGATAATAAATCAATGATAATGTAAAATTTTGATCTTTTGGTGTTTGTTTACTTGTGTTAAGCATCTATACTCACACATGGGGCCTACTTTCAAATCTGTAATAAAAAATGCAAACTGATTTACAAATGGAGTGTGCTCAATTCAATTGTGTCTAGAAATTATGTTGTATCGTTACCGTTATCGTTATGATTATTGTCCCAGAGGAAAAAGTATGAATTTTGACACTTTTACTGATACCATTACTGTTTGACCTTCAGAGCTAACCATAACAGTAACAAGATAAAAAAAAAATGCAATTACATTTGCTATTCATACTCATTACAATTAATTCATCAATGAAATTTTATCACGATTTGGTAAATATCGTATGAGTCTAACTTAATGAAATTTAAAGTTCAACGTGATAATTTGGAGTAAATTTTGAATTTTTCAATGCTCTTCCTTAGGGATGTCCATTTACCCCGCGAGGTCCACGCCCTGAACGGGATGGAAAATCCCGATTAGACGAGGAATGGGATAATTATTTCCCCATTGGCTAAACGGGGACGGGGATGGGATATTCCCCGTCCTCGTCCCCGACCTCGTTCCCACCCCAATGAATATATTATATAATTATATTTATATAATAATAATTACTTCTTCTTCTTGTTGTTGTTAACTCATATTCTGTTTACATAAAAGTTTTATTTATATAATAATAATTACTTCTTCTTGGTATATTATATAATTATATCTATATAGTTTTTACAAAAATTCTGGTATTAAAAGTTAGTTATTTTCTAACATTTCAACCTTTTCGTACTTTAATACATTTCTAAATTGTTTTAACATTTAAGACTTTCTATCTTAAGCCATAAATGTTGTAGTATTTAAATGAAAAGTTTGACTATGATATTATAATATTTAAATTTTAACTTTTAGAAATTATAGGAATAAACTATATTTTTACACATAGTATTATCTTTATAATGAATGTTTATTTTAAAATAGTTTATGAATGTTTATTTTAAAAAGAGAAATAAACGAAGATGAATAATATTTTAAATTTGAGATTTTGAAAGGAAAAAATTGAAGTGAAATAACTTTTTTTTTTTAAATTTGGGAAAAAATATCTTTTTGGTCCCTATGGATCTAATTTCTATTTGATTCTCAAGTTTAAAAATGTTACATATTTAATTCTTAAATTTTGAATTTACTTTCAATTTAATCCGTGTCAAAATGTTACAATTTTACCCTTAAGATTTGAGTTTTATTTCAATTTGGTCCCTAGCTCTCAAGCTTTTACACGTTCAATTTCAATATTCATTGGGGTGGGGCAGGCAAATCAAACATACAAAAGAAAAAATCAAATCAAATCAATTTCAAGAGAGGGAAGGCAATCAAAAATCAAATCAAACATACAAAAGAAAAAATAAATCATATAAGACAATATATAAAAGCATTCACCTAAAAATGACGTTAGTGTTTAAAAAAAAGTAATAAACGATATATCATATAAAATAAAATTAAAGAATGACACACAATCCATAGTTCAATAGAATACCATATACCAAATAATAATAGGATCAAATATCATAACATACGTTGAGGAAGTTATCTACAACTTTTTTTCTTCTAAAAAAAATGTAGTGAATAAGAAATGTGTTAAATATTTATGTGCAAAACTAGCAAATTGATCCTTGAGATGAAACTAAGAGAGAGAAGGGAGTGACTAAAATTGTCAAAATCACTTTCGTCGTTTTCAAAATTAGACATTTTCAAAATCACTCAAAACAAAAAAGTTTAAAATAGTTTATGAATGTTTATTTTAAAAAGAGAAATAAACGAAGATGAATAATATTTTAAATTTGAGATTTTGAAAGGAAAAAATTGAAGTGAAATAACTTTTTTTTAAAATTTGGGAAAAATATCTTTTTGGTCCCTATGGATCTAATTTCTATTTGATTCTCAAGTTTAAAAATGTTACATATTTAATTCTTAAATTTTGAATTTACTTTCAATTTAATCCGTGTCAAAATGTTACAATTTTACCCTTAAGATTTGAGTTTTATTTCAATTTGGTCCCTAGCTCTCAAGCTTTTACATGTTCAATTTCAATATTTCATTAAATACTCACTCTCAATCATTGGTCACTGCCTCTTAATTAATTTGAAATAACTATGAAGTGAAATTTTAAATATGATGAAAAATAGTGAAACTTAATTAATAATTATATTAACTGTTTTAAATTTATTTTATACACAGACATTATAGATAAAAAAAATGAGTATTTAGTAAAAGATCAAGGTTAAAAGTAAAAATCTTGAAATCTAGGAACCAAATTGAAACAAAATCAAATGTCAAGGGTAAAATTGTTATATTTTGAAACGTAGAGACTAAATTGAAACCAAACCCAAAACTTTTAGGACTAAATGTGGAACATTTTGAAACATGGAAACCAAATAGAAACTAGACCCAAAACATAGAGACCAAATTATTAAAAAAAATATTGGAATGAAATAAAAATAAAATCAATATATGTATAAATAATTGTGTTATAAGTAATAAAAAATATATTTTACAATTAATAATAAATTCGGGTTGGTTTAGGTTATATTAGGTGAAATCGTGAACTAACCCAACCCATAAAATTTTCATTTATTTGAATCCAACCTAACCCAAATGAGTTGATAACCCAACCTAAACCGCATGGGTTGGGTTGGGTCGATCAGTTTTTTCAGGTCATCGAGTTTTTTGAACACCCCTTGTAACGACCGGATCCTTACACATTATGATCTGACCGCTACGACATGCATACTTAGACTTTTCTATCATGAGATGAGTTTTGGTGAAAATTTCAAAGAACATATCTAAATTTTATTAATTAGATAGAAAATCTATATAAAAAGTTTATTTATTAAAACACCAGGATCCGTAAAACATTAGCGCGGTGGTACAAAATGCATGTGCCTATAATAGTGAGTTTGATGGTTGGCCATTTGAGCGATGTCCAATTCTGCCATCTACACTGTGTCCTTACCTAAAAAGTCTGTAAAAAATATAGGATGAGTATATAATATACCCAGTAAGTAGTTCTCACGTAGGGTAGTGACCAAATACACAATCACAAGCAACATGTCATGAAAATATATGATTGGGACCGAAAACATATAATAACATGTGGTGGTCGGTTATGCTTCCAACATAAATCTCTCCCCCCTAATAGAAAGATGAGGACCTAAGTGAAAACTAACCCATCTGATGATTAGCAGGTCATGCAGTCAGTACGGCCAGAGTCGCATCCAACATCAACCATTAACATAAACGTAATATTGGACTAGAGGGGTGCAACCATACATACCCTGCTAGTCCCTAGCATAAACATAACGTAAGATTAGGCCTGGAGGGGTGCAACCATACATGCCCTGCCAGCCCTGGAAGCATAAATTTCTCCGCCCTGATAGGAAGATGAGGACTTAAGCAGAAACTAACCCATCTGATGATTAGCGGGTCATGCAGTCAGTAGGGCCAGAGTCGCATCCAACATCAACTGTTAACATAAACGTAAGATTAGACTGGAAGCATAACTTACACCTAATTAAAACTTGATTTTAACGTAATCGTGAACAAACATAATATATGGGGTCCCTTGTAGAGAAACGTGTTCTAAACATGTAATGCAATATAACAATTAACATAACCATGCAACATAATAAAGGTACACTACCATAGAACATTTAAAGAGGGGGTGAGATAAACTACTTACCTTGACTGTGATCTAATTATTCCTTATTATTCTTTATGATTTTATCAGCAGAGTTTTCCCTTTTTAAATCAAAAGAAGAAATTTGGGCAGCACTTTACCCGAGCTTTTCTCTTTTAATCTTCACAGAACCTCTTCACTCACACTTACTTTTTCACACGATTCTATGTTACTAAGATTTGTTTGAGAATGGGTTAAATCTTCGGCAAAGGGTCTTATTTATAGTAGTTTTCAGCTCTTCTCAGTGTGACAAATCATCGTACAGGTGGCTTCTTTAAAATTACTTAGGGTTGAAGGATTCCTCTCAATAAGACACCTAATCTTGGCTAACGTTTGCCCTTACGTCATTATTCTTTGTTTGTATTCAATTTTAGGGTTTTTTCATGATAATCTATAAGATCGTGGCCAAATTCAACGCATAATTCACGCTTCTATCCAAATCTCGCTCACTCTGCTCTTAGAATCTCGCTCTCTCTAATTTTCTCGCTAGGAATTCGCTCTGTCCACTCTCGCCTTGTCGAAATCTCGCTCCGTCCAAATCTCGCTCTCTCTAGCTTTCTGGCTGGGAATCCCGCTCTCTCCACTCTCGCTCTCAAATTTTCTCTTTCGTCTCGCTCTTTCCAGCTTTCTCGCTACAATTCTCGCTTTCTCCGATTTTCCTTCAA